>NC_016090.4:27884176-28151173 GCF_000004515.6 Glycine max | reverse complement strand
AGGGAGGAAAAATACAAAGGATGGGAAAATGTGTGGATGGGAGATGGGTGTCGGGATTTAGATGGAGAAGAGAATGGTTTGAGTGGGAGAAACAAAGAGTGGAGGAGTTTTTGCATGAGATCAATAATGCTAATATTTGTGGACAAGGTGGTGACCAATGGATTTGGTGTGTGGACTCATCAAACAAATTCACCGTCAAATTCACTTACATTGCCTTGCATGATAGGAGGATCGGATCACATGAAGTGTATGAATTTAAATTCCTTTGGCAAATCAAAATTTCACAAAGGGTCTCGCTTTTTATTTGGAGGGTCTTGCATGATAGGTTACCTACAAAGATAACCTTTATAAGAGGCACATCCAAATTCAAGAAGAGAGTCTAACATGTATTTTGTGCAATCAAGTTAATGAAGGTATATCTCATGTTCTTTTCTTGTGTAAAATGGCACAAACAATTTGGTGGAAATGGTACAGGTTATTGGGCATCCACACTGTAGCCCCTGAAAAGGCTATTGATCATTTTAGGCATATCTCACTAGGATTACAAGGGGAGAAACCTAAATTATGGTGGGCAGTTGGATGGAGTTCTATCGTGTGGAACTTAATGGTATCACAGAAATAAGTTAATCTTTGAAGGGCAAGCGTCTGATTTGTAGAAGATATGACACAAGATTCTGTTTGATTTATGAGCATGGTTGAAGGCATACCAGAGCCATTTTGATACTTCTTATCAACAATGGCAAATTGATCCAGGTATTTGCCTAACTGTTTGTTGATGAGCTGCGGGCTGGAAGTCTTACACTAGTATAGGATTCGTATCTTTTCTTATGCAAATGCACTTGTATAGTTCAAGATTCCTTTTCTATTGTGTATAGAATGCCCTGCATCTATTCCTGCATGCACTCCCGAGAGCTAGTTACGTGCCTGGTCTTCCTTTCTCAGAGGTAATAATCTGTTGTTCATAGCTCTCGGATTCTATGTTCTTTTATATTTCTCATTTGCTGTATTACTTTGTGCACCCCTGGTGTTGTTATATAAATGCTTATTGCAGATTTAAAAAAAAAAAACAAAACCTCTAATCACATTTATGAGATATATACCATATCATTTTTTTTTTTACGGATATACCATATCATATTTGTACACCTCAAAAACAAAGTTAAATTTTGCTCTATGTAGAACGCTCAAACTCTTATTAAAATATTGGCACTCGTGTCAGCTCTTTAGTTCATCCAATAATTATGTTCCATTATATAGATGTAGTTCATCCAATAATTATGTTCCATTATATAGATGTAGTTAGTTACTCCTTCTAGTCTTAAATATAAGAAAATAATTTATATTTTTCTTAACTATAAATATAAAAAAATTTAAATTAATTTTATTTTATTTAATATTATTATCTAATTCATTAAAAAAATATTAATGTTATTATCTCTAAAATACTTTTTTATTTAATTGAGCTGATAATTTTAATAACTCTTATTTTTTATATCAAATTTTAACAAAGAATAAATTAAAGAAAATATTTTTAATTAAAATTAATCCAATTAAATGTGATTAGAAAGTTAACGTGACTTTTTTCTTTCTTTGGTCAGTACATGGATGATTGATAGTGCACGACTGTAGAATCTTGTTCGCCAATTAAAAAGAAATACATGATCCAAAATCTTATTCTACTAAACTCGGATTCGGTAGAGTAAATAAAAATTGTTAAACAAAGACATGCAATGAATAACAATCTCAACACACTGTTTTACAATATAGAAGACGACAATTGTATTAAGATTAAAATTCAATATTGATTTCACAATTTTCTTAACCGTACGAAAAAGTCATGCCTCTACTAATAAATCCGTGAATTAACAGCTTCATAATACAGTTCCTCTTTAGTGTTTAACAATGTATCAGGACTTTTAAGGGGAAAAACAAGAAAAAACAGATAAGAAAACCAGAACTCAACACAATCAAAACAAAAGACAAACAAGCAGGCAGTTTTCCCAACAAGATAACTGAAACAACTGGTTTTTGTTCATACTAATCACTGAATAGATAAAATGAAGAGTGTATATTCAAGTTTACAAATACCGACAAAAATTCAAGCAAGCAAAATACACTACCAAAACTATGATGAGGGTTAAAGTTCACCATATCTGTGAGAGCAGCTGGCCTATGCAGTGGCAGATTGCTTAGCAACACTGGAAAGCTTGGATCTCCTCTTTGCCAAACTCTCACTGCGGAGTTCCCTCTGCTCCTTCAATCTGGAGGCAAGAAGTTTCTGGTACTCTGCTGCCTCAGATTTTGCCTTTGCAATTCTCTTCTTCTTATCAGCAATTCTTGCCCGCTTCCTTTGCAGTGTCAGTGGAGTGATGAGTCGCTGAATCTTTGGAGCTTTGCTCACCTTTTTCCCTGCAACCAAAAATCCATCACTGAGACTTGAATTCATAATATGAACTGATCCAATTTTAATTGGATATCAAAGAGGTAACATCACATTTTGATTAAAGCGACTCTTCAATTCAAATGGATTTTGGTCGTAATTTGAAGTGTCATAAATATCCATGATTTTGCTTTTAAATTTGAATTGACAGGAGGCTGTTTCTTAACAGAGCATGGGATAAACTGTTGTTTCCCAAGGAACGAAGTCTCAAGCAGCATAATGATCATTTTTTATGACAGTAATAACTTCTGATACACCCTGTTGGAAATAAGGCTTTTTATGTTTAGGAAAAGTATTTAGAAATATTGGAGACTTTGAATAGAAACTTGATAGGAAGGAGAATTCTTTATGGAGGAGAGAACTTTATATTTTTGCTTGATACAAATGTGTAGGATTACATCTCTATTTATACTACTCTAAGGAGAACTCTAGACACACTAATTCTAGAGAGTTCTCAACTCTAGAGATCCAAAGAGTATTCTAGAGAATATTACAACTATAAGAAATATCTAGACACTCCAAACACTACAAGAATTCTCTAGAAACATGACCCATAATTACTTAAGCCCAATATAACTAAGTCCAAGGAACCAAATAATTAATTTGGGCCCAAATCAAGTTTATATTTCAACATCCCCCCTTAAACTTGATTTGTGACTCCAAGCATACTCCTTAGCTTCACGAAAGTTTCCAACTTGAGTGGCTTTGTGAAAATGTCGGCAGCTTGATCTTGAGACATCACATACTTTGTGAAAATGTCGGCAGCTTTGTCAATGTGCTTACTTTTTCCATGAAAGACTGGATTCTTTGCCAAAGCGAGTGCTGATTTATTGTCAACACATATTTCCATAGGTTCTTCTTGTGGCATTTTTATCTCTTTCAACAAGTTCCTTAGCCAAATTGCATGACAAACGCATGATGTGGCAGCGACATACTCGGCTTCACAAGTTGATAGTGTAACTATTGGTTGCTTCTTTGACATCCAAGTGAAAGCAGTATCTCCCATAAAGAACACAAAACTAGTAGTGCTATTTCTATCATTCAAGTCTCCACTCCAATCGCTATCACTATAGCCAACAATGTTATAATTGTCAGAAGAGTAATAGTGCAAGCCAAAGTTTGTTGTACCTTTAATGTATCGAAGGATTCTCTTTGCCGCCTTGAAGTGAGTTGTGGTTGGAGCTTCCATGTAGCGACTTACTACTCCTACAGCATAGAGAATATCCGGCCTTGTACATGTCAAGTAACGTAAACTTCCAATCAAACTTTTATAAAGAGTTGGATCCACATTCGCTCCTTTTTCATGCTTGCTCAACTTGCTGCCACATTCCATCGGGGTGCCAACTGGATTGGCGTCATCCATCTTGAACTTCTTAAGGACTTCTTTGGCATAGCCTTCTTGGGTGATGAAAATTCCTTTTTCTTCTTGTTTTACTTCGATGCCGAGATAATATGCCATGAGCCCCATATCCGTCATCTCAAATTCATTTGACATATCTTTCTTGAACTCTTCGAACATGCTTGGATTGTTCCTTGTAAAGATCAAGTCATCTACATACAAACACACAATCAAAATATATCCACTTTGCGCTTTGATATAGAGTGCATGCTCATATGGACACTTGATGAAATTCTTGTCTAGAAAGTACTTGTCGATTCGAACATTCCAAGCTCTCGGTGCTTGCTTGAGACCGTACAACGCCTTCTTCAACTTCAAGACTTTTTCTTCTTGCCCTTTTACTTCATAGCCCAGTGGTTGCTCAATATAGACTTCTTCTTCGAGAAAACCATTCAAGAAGGCTGACTTCACATCCATTTGATAGATCTTCCATTTATTTTGGGCTGCCAAAGAAATGATCAGTCTAATAGTTTCAAGACGAGCAACAGGAGCAAATACCTCATCATAGTCAATTCCTTGTCTTTGACTATAGCCTTTAGCCACCAATCTTGCTTTGTATCTCTCCACTTCTCCTTTAGCATTCTTCTTTGCCTTGTACACCCATCTTACTCCAATTGCTTTGTGTCCTCGTGGAAGTGTAGTAAGTTCCCACGTATCATTCTTCATGATTGACTTGATTTCTTCGTCCATGGCGTCTTTCCACTTTATGTTTTCCGCCGCTTCTTGATAGCTTAGAGGCTCACAATCACCAAAAAGACAAAAGAGGTTAATGTCGTTTAGGTTTTTGGTTACCTCATAAATCTCTTCAATGCTCCTTAGTCGCGATGTCCTCTCACTTGAACTTGTTTCATCCAGCCTTGGTGTCGGTGAGGCAGGTGGTGTAATATGTTCCTCTATGATTGGTTGTTCAATTTCATCATCTTCTTCAAAATAAGGAAGAAAATCATACTTATCTTCTTGAACACTCCAATCCCAACAATCTTCTTCGTCGAACTCCACGTCGCGACTTATGACGATCTTTCTACTATTTGGATTATAGAGCTTGTACCCCTTGGATCTTGAGTCGTAACCCACAAACACGTACTTCTCACTTTTATCATCGAGCTTTGTCCTCTTTTCGTCTGGAACATGGGTATAGGCAATGCTTCCAAACACTTTGAGGTGAGAGATCCCGGGCTTCCTTCACTCCATGCTTCTTGTGGTGTCTTCTCATGCACGCTTCTTGTTGGAGAACGATTTGTTAGGTAAACTGCACATGCCACTGCTTCAGCCCAAAACTCCTTCGGCATCTTCTTGCTCTTGAGCATGCTTCGCACCATGTTAAGTATGGTCCAGTTCTTTCTCTCTGCTACTCCATTTTGTTGTGGCGATCTTGGCACTGTCAGTGGGCGACGGATTCCATGGTCTTCACAATATTTTTTGAACTTATTTGAAGTGAACTCTCTTCCTCGATCAGATCTCATGGCCTTGATGGAAAGACCACTTTCTTTCTCCACGAGGGCTTTGAACTTCTTAAAGTTTTCAAACACTTTGATTTCTCCTTCAAGAACTAAACCCAGGTTTTTCTGGAATAATCATCAATAAAGAGGAGAAAGTACTTGTTCTTACCAAATGAATTGGGTTTGATTGGTCCACAGACATCGGTGTGTATGAGCTCTAGCGGCTTTGTTGCTCTTGTTGTTGATTCCTTTGGAAAACTTTTACGAAATTGCTTCCAATTAGACATCCTTCGCAAAGTTGGTCTGGGTGGTTGATGCTAGGCAAGCCTCTCACCATCTCCTTCTTCGCTAAACGTTCTAGACCGTCGAAGTTGAGGTGCCCGAACCGTAGATGCCATAGCCACGAAGAGTCGGTATAGCAAGCCTTGAGACACTTTGCCACATCATTTTGAATGTTCAAGAGGAACATTCTATTCTTTGACATAGGCACCTTAGCAATCAAGTTATGTCTACAATCTCTTAAGAAAAGACTATGTTCTTTCAAATGGATGTCATAGCCTTTCTCTAATAATTGTCCCAAGCTCAAAATATTATTCTTCATGTTAGGCACATAGTAGACATTGGATATGAATTGATGACTCTCATTCTTCAAACGTATGAGAATTTTACCTTTGCCTTTGACTGGTATCTTTGAGTCGTCTCCAAATGAGACATCGCCAGTTGCTGCTTCATTGATTTCCACGAACATGCTTTTATCGCCGCACATGTGGTTGCTTGCGCCGGTGTCGAGGTACCACTTGTTTCTTTTCTCTTCAAATTTGTTTGGCACGCGAGTAGCAAAGTTTCTTCTTCTTTGCCTTTTTCATCTACAAAGTTAGCTTTCTCTTCAACCTTCTTCGAGAATCTACACTCGGATGCATAATGACCAATCTTGTTGCAATTGAAGCACTTGATTTGTGATTTGTCATACCTCGACCATGAATTTCCTCTTCCACGACCTCTTGTTACCTGTGGATTCCAACTTCTTTCTCCATTGTTGAATTTGTTGGAGTGGTTGTTGTAACCACCTCTTCCTTCTCCTCCATGTCCTCGTCCACGTCCACGATCTTGGCCGCGACCTCGTCCTCTTTGGCTCTTGTAATTTTCATAGTTTGCTTCCTTTACGTTGAGTTGTAGTAGTTGCTCTGTAGCCTCCTTTTGTTTAATTTTTCTCTTTTGTTTTTCTTCGTATGCTTGTAAGGAACCCATGAGTTGCTCAATAGTCATGGTCTTTAAATCCTTGTTTTCTTCAATGTTGGTAACAATGAAGTCAAAACTTGGATTTAAAGTTCGAAGTATTTTTTCCATGACCTTCACCTCATCAACATCTTCACCATTTCTTTTAAGTTGATTGACTACGGCCAATACTCGAGAAAAATAATCAGAAATTGACTCGGACTCCTCCATAAACAAATGCTCAAAGTCACCTCTAAGAGTTTGAAGACGAATCTTTTTTACCTGCTCAACTCCTTTGTTGCAAGTTTGAAGCTTATCCCATGCTTCTTTGGCCGTCGTTGCGTTGGATATCTTCTCAAATGTATCTTCATCCACCGATTGATAAATGAGAAAGAGAGCTTTCTTGTCTCTCTTTCTTGACTCCTTCAACGTCTCCTTTACACCTTGGCTTAGCGAGGCTTCATCTTGCTCCTCGAAGCCATTCTCTACGATATCCCACACATCTTGAGCTCCTAGTAGCGCCTTCATCTTGATACTCCAATTATCATAGTTGTTCTTTGTGAGCATCGGCATTTGGAAAGGAAAACCTCCATTCGCCATCTTTTGAGGATCTTGAAGCTCTGATACCACTTTGTTGGAAATAAGGCTTTTTATGTTTAGGAAAAGTGTTTAGGAATATTGGAGACTTTGAATAGAAACTTGATAGGAAGGAGAATTCTTTATGGAGGAGAGAACTTTGTATTTTTGCTTGATACAAATGTGTAGGATTACATCTCTATTTATACTACTCTAAGGAGAACTCTAGACACACTAATTCTAGAGAGTTCTCAACTCTAGAGATCCAAAGAGTATTCTAGAGAATATTACAACTATAAGAAATATCTAGACACTCCAAACACTACAAGAATTCTCTAGAAACATGACCCATAATTACTTAAGCCCAAAATAACTAAGTCCAAGGAACCAAATAATTAATTTGGGCCCAAATCAAGTTTATATTTCAACACACCCAAAGACTGAAGAAACATTCCCGAAAAAACATTACATGTCCAGCTCTTTCTTGATGCATGGACACGAAAAAAACAACACTAATGCAAATGTACCCCAGATGAAAAAATAAATTAGCCCTCTCAATGGTATGACTATCCAACTTCGGGACTAGATAAAAACTGGCTTATAGGCAAGATGATTATGACAAATGAAACAAAAAGATCTAGACAGATGAGTTACAGACAGGTTACAAAATATGAATGGTTCAACTCATTTTCTCATTATAAAATATCCATCCCCCCCCCCCTCTATTTAATGGCTAGCACAATGAACTTTACCAGCTTTTGTTGTGAAGGATCAACGGTATGTGTTGACATAATTCCTCACATCATCTTCCTTAGACAGGTTGAACAGCTTACGGATTTTGGACACTCTCTTTGGACCCCTCATTCTTGGCTTTTCAACATCAGTCAGCCCTGGTAAATCATTTTCTCCCTTCTTCACAATTACCAAGTTCAGAACAGAGAGATCTGGGCTGACAATGCACCCAGGAACAGACTTCCTCCTACGCTCTCCATTGTGCCTTCCGTACCCACAGAAGCAAGGAGTTCCTGTTCACACAATCAGTGCAAAGAGAATTAAAAATACCTCTCAGGACCATCTTCAAAAGGAATAAAGTCATAGAATAAAAAGACATGCATCTGCCAGAAAAAGTCATTATATCAGTTAAAAGAATTATGCAACAAGTTCTTAAACAAAGGCAGTGCACATATTGTGGATGACAACCACAATTTACATAGCCACTTCTAATGCACAACAAAAGGGCTGCACAAATGCTACAGCTGATGCCACATTATAATATGTTAAATGCACACAAATAAAAAAATTGAAGCTTCATTAGTCATTACAGTTCTACCTCTGTGGAGCAAAAGACGAACATGGCCAGGTGTTAGCACCCCCTGCTTCATTGGGAATCCTTGTTTGCCACAACCACCAGTGATTTTGAAGACATATCCTTTAAACTCCTGTTAGTAGCAGAATTTTAAAGTTGACAAGATCAATAATTATCAATGCTCCTCAACAGATATCGAAACAGGTATTTGAATGTTCTGATCTATAGAGCATACCTCACCGAGAGCATCTCCGCTGACCTCCTGTGAAATCCTCTTGTCCCAAAAGGCCCGTCTGCAATTTCACATAGAATATTATATCAGGAAAATAAGTCACACAGCCCGATAATTATCACATGAAACAGAAGCAACTAGGTTGTATAACAGAAAAATTAAACTCCTATGAATATCGAGTCTGCTTTCATTTTCATTTCAGCACTAAAGGTTGACCAGTGCTTAAACCAACAAAATTTATGGTAGTTGGTCCAATCAACGCTTCTGTTAGAAAGGTAATACAGGCAAGAGTTCAGGAGAGGGTAAACCCAGTAAAACCAACACTGCAAGTAGGGGTGGGTAAGTGAGCCCGTCCACCCCGTGTAAGGTCCGCCCGCATAAGTCCGCATTGGCAGCGGACTGGGCCAGTCTGCCTCGCTTCTTACACGGACTAAATAAATTGGTCCGTCCCGCCCTGCGGACCCTGCGGGTCAAACGGGCCGGTCCGCGGGCCTAATTTTAAAAGAATTTCAATTTTAATAAAAATACAATACAATGAAATTAAGTTCAATACAAATATAAATAAAATCTCAATAATTAGTCAATTACATCAATAAAATAAATATTGTCTTAACAAAATAAAATCCAAACAATAAATCTAAAATATGAAATTTAAACATCTTCAACAACAAATGATTCCATATTTGAAGTAGCTTGAGCCTTCTCCATCTCTGATGTGAGCTATTTTTTATAATAAAAATATATTGAAATATCTTTAAAAATATTTATTTAACAATTATTTTTTGCGATAAGAATTGATATTTTTATTATTTATGGCTTACATATATGAAAATGATAGATTAAAAGAGAAAAAGATAGAGAAAATATCAAAAATGAAGATTTTTAACATGTTATCACTTATCTTTTTTATCTTAATCTTTTATTTCTATTATCTTTTATTTATCTTATCTTATCCATTTTTACCTTTATCATCTTTTAATTTAAATCTTTTATTTTTATCTTTAAATCTTTATTTTATCTAATATATTTCTTTATGTATTGTTTTAAAAGAAGAGTTTAAAGTGAAAAAGAGAAAATCAAACCTAATATAATTGGGTAAAGGTCACATAAATCAAACCTAATGCGGGCTGCGGGCAACCCACGGACCCCGCGGACCAAACCCACATAGTCTGCGGGTTAAGCGGGGTGGGCCCAAAAATATGACATAACCATGAACCGTTTAAAAAAATTGGTCCGTAACCCGCACGGACCGCGGGCTCCGTGGGCCTGTTCATGGGCCTGGACCCGTTTATCCACCCCTAACTGCAAGCAGGATGCATGCTGCAGAAACTAATGAGGGTGTTTCCAATAATCACAGTTGAGGATGATGACAGTCACAAGGATCAGAGCCAACGTGAGGTCCAAGGACAGGAATGCATGCATCAACATTTCCTTTTCCCGATGTTCTATGTGTTACCTTTATAGATTCGGACAAAACTAAGATGCAATTCCTTATAAGCTTTCAGTACTATTCTCCAATTCGAATCAGAGTTTCCCCTTAATAAACTATACTAACCTTTAATTCAAACCTTTATTACACTAATAACAAGGTGAAACTCTAATTCTAATTGGCTAACAGCATCAAGAGCACATAAAGAATTGCATCAAAGTGACAGTTTGGAACCACAGTGGACCATGTTGAAAAAAACATGGTAGCCTTAAAGCTATTCTTTGGTGTGGTGGGAAGTCGGTGGGACACCATGGTTTTTGAGTCCTTACCGCCAATCCAAACACACTGTAAAAGTATATCCTTCCTTTTCCTTTGTGCGTATCAAATTCATTAGCAGAAAGAAAACACAGTTCAAGGATGTCCCATTAAACCCACTTCCTCTTCAACACTTTTCTTAAGTTTCTAAGATACAATCAATTATACCCATAGCTAGAAGAAAACTCATCACAAAACAGTTTCATAAGCATTGTTCGATAGAAAGCTACCATAGCTCACTAACTACAGAAAACAACTCTAAGAAACTTTTAATTGAACTTAACAACTTTCTAGCTGAAATTACCATTGAAACGAAGCGTTTAACACGAAGAAAAACAACACACGCACCACATAACATTTGAAAAACCAAAATGAAGACAAAAAAACTGAAGGAATTACAGCTTCAGATCGTCATTGATCTCGAGCTTCTTCTGGCAGCTGTGGTTGGATTTGCAATGTTGAACTGCACAAAATAAAATTGCGGAAATTGATAACCCAACGCAACATGAATTAATCGAAGCGATACGATAAAAAGAAAAACTAGGGTTTGGGAATGAAACCTTCATGGTGTAGTCTCTTCCTGCAAGAAAAACGAAGAAACGAACGATAACTCTGTTGAGAGCTTCAACTCTGTTGAGAGATTCAACACTTGGAACATGCACGTGAAATGAACTAGGGTTTTACCCTACTTCGCGGAGTTTTGGGCACCGGAAACTGCAATGACAGTGGAGTTGTTTTGGGTGAGAAAAAAAATAGAAAGTTAGGGTGGGGACTGTGGCTAAACGTGGAGAGGGGAAGAAAACGAAAAAGGTATGCGAAAATGGAACTATGGGTAATCAAGTAATTGCAAACATTTGGTAGTACCAATAGAATTTTTTGATAGTGGCAATAGTAGTCCCATTTCTTATGACATTGTTTTAAAAGATACTTTGTCCGGGTCAAAATTAATCTCGCTCGTGGTGTATGGTTGCCGTTGATCCAAGAAAATTATGTAAACGGTGAAAATCGAACATGGGCTCTCTCGTTAAATTTAGTTGGGAAAAATGTTTTTTATTTTCATTTTCTAAAAACGGTTTTTATTTTTAAATTTTAGATAGAAAAGCTTTCAGTTTTAAAAAATAAAAATATTGAAAAATATATAGTTTAACTATTTTCAATATAGTAACAAAACTATTTTTAATAAAATTGTGAAATTTTTTTTATAAATATAAATTTTAAATAATAAGAATATATTTATGTTTTTTCATAATAAATAAATTTATAAAATATATCCTCAATAATATTAAGTTCAAGATTTAAATATATTTTTTTGTGCCCAAATTTTTTTCATATTTTTAATAATCTATGAAAAAATGCATTTATAGTATATATCCTCATAATATTAAATTCAAGGCTTTGATATATTTTTGGTGCCTCAAAATTTTTTAAATTTTGTATTTGGTGAAGTGAGAAAAGTACCAAGAAGGGGGTTGATTTGGTGTTTTGAAAAACTTTTATGACTTTTTTATTAGTTGGAAAATATTCCTAATGATTATTTAGAAGAAACTACTATAGCTTAAAAAATTGTTTGGAGCTCAAAATATAAATTCAAGTTGCTAAGAATGAAAATGCAACAATTCTATTAAAATAAACCCTTTTATTTCAAAGATGGGTATTCAACAAAAACCTTTTGATCAAAACCAAATTGTTTATGTTGTTTAAGATGTAGAGTAACAAATTTAATGTTCTTAATTAAAACCAGATTTTAGAGTTATGCAAAAGCAAAAAAGAAAGAGATGGAGAAGAAGAGTGCACAAATATTCTTATACTAGTTCACCCTAACCTTGGATTACATCTCATCCTTATCCTTTAAGATGAATTTCCACGAACACAACCAGTTCATAACTGCATCAGCAACCACTGGATTTCACAACCTTGCCAGCTTCCCATTGGACTTTCAACCTAGTTTTTGCCAAACCATCGCCACCATTGGATTTTACTCTTACTAGATAATTCTGGGTTTTACAGAATATGGGTATGTGCTTCTACTACACAGAGAATAAATTTTCTACTCACAAGAGGAATTATACTCAGGAGTCTCACTTATAACTAAAGTTATTACAAGTTATAGAGCTCGATACAAAAGTGGGTCACTCTCACAAAGAGGGTTGAAGCTAGAACACAAAATTTCTCACAAAGAGATTTTGTTCAAGATGTTGTAGAAATGGAGTGCTTTAACTTAGTTCTTCATAGCATTCGAAAATGCCTTAAAAGACTTCAAATAGACCATTGGAGAGGGCTCCGCACAACTGTCATACTTATGTAATAAGAAGAATCATTTCCCAACTATAATGATGTGATAGCTGTCAAAAACATTTTGAGGTTCCATTATGAGGAACCATTTTGAAGAACCTTTTTGATGGTCATTCTAAAAAACCATCACAATATTTATTCTGATGTTTTACTTAGAATGAATCTATGCTAGATGAATTCCTTTGATGAATTTTAGATTGATGTTTCATTCTAATGTAGTGTGACTTCATTACTTTTAACACTTCTTCATATCTTCAAGCATTCTAAAGTTGATTATTTCATAAAGACTCAGTAGAAATTATAATTGCTGGTGTGTTAGTGTTCTATCCAAGGTCAGACTGAGTATTATTGTTCAGTACTTTATCTTGAGGCTTCTTACCAGTGTTTTCCATGGACAACTATAGCTTTCAACAAACTTGCATCTTCTCATGCAGATAGATCTTACTTTATGATGTGCCCTCAATAATTGTGGCAGCATATGGAAATTGAAGAACTTTGAAACAACAATCTGGTCAAATTGTTCAAGTGATGCATTCTGAGTCTTTTTGAACTATTCTGATATTCAAGAAATCAGAGTCTTGGTCTTTATCATTATGATGTTGACTTAGAAGGTTAAGTGCTCCATTAGTTTTGAAGTTGAAATGCCAAATATTGATGACACCAATGGGTGGTAATGACTACTAAATGCATTCTTGACGATAGATGCCTATATACAGCACATGTGTTTGGTCCCTGAGCCCATCTTTCATTTTCGTCTGATACACCATCTACAGAGATAGAGTGAGAGTTTGGAAGAACCAAAACAAAGCAACTCTTTCATGACAATGACTGGAGGTATATTCTGATTCTAATTTCTGTATTTGTTAATGACTTGTGTTTCATTTTTGTTGTTTGTAACATCAAGATCAGCGGGACTTGTGGTATATAAAACAATATTATGCCTAATTCCTTATATGATCTTTAAACAACTTAATATATAATTTTAATCAAATTATAAATGTTGTGACAAATCCATAATTAATCAAAATTATAAAGATC
The DNA here is from genome assembly GCF_000004515.6 of Glycine max. Taxonomy (NCBI): domain Eukaryota; kingdom Viridiplantae; phylum Streptophyta; class Magnoliopsida; order Fabales; family Fabaceae; genus Glycine; species Glycine max. Next base: position 28,137,492 of record NC_016090.4, on the reverse strand, counting down.
ACTTAAACATAAAACTTTATTATATGAGAATAAATAGTATTTTGCATTTCAAAATCAAGATATAATACAATGATGAATAAAATTCCCACATATAATTTCATAATTGAAACATAATATTATGCATTTGATTTCATATATATATCCATGGAATAAAATTTTTTCAGAATATATTCATGCATAAAATAAATCAAAACACAATAAATTGCAAAGGTAAATAGAAATACATAAGAATATAATAAATGAAAAACAAGTAAATATCAAGGAACTTGTAATGATCTAGTGGTTTGTGCAAATTCTAGTAACTTGTTGGTTGTGTGTTCAAAACCTAATTAGTGCAAAAATGGTGCATTTTCCTTTTTTATAGAACAAAAATACTATTCATCATCTTCAACCCCTGCTTCCTTTGGTTTTCTTTTAAATAAATAAATAAATAATAAAAATAAGATTAGGTCATTAGAACTCTCACTATATAAAAGAACTCTTAACCCTAGAGCAGTTCTACAAAACATTATGTTCTTTTTTCTTGGACTTTCAAGAACCCTAACAAAGCAACCGGATGAGGAGCTTTGGAGAGCACCAGAAATACCACCATTGCTAACAGAGAATGTAGAAGCAAATGACTTTGGTGTTTTGATGATGATCATGATGCAAATGATCCAAATGCGCTTTTCAAGTTTAAATTCAAGACAATGATTCAAGAATACAAGTCACAACATCAAGATGATCACTAGTATGTGAGGAATGGAATTCCTATTTGATATAGCAAAAGGTTTGGCCAAGTAATTTAAGTTAAAAAGTGTTTTTCAAGAGACTTACTCTCTGGTAATCGATTACCAGAGGATGTAATCGATTACCAGTGGCCAAAAATGATTTACAACAGCTACTAAATATTTGAATTCAAATTTTAGACTATGTAATCGAGTACACAATATTGGTAATCGATTACCAGCAGTTAATAAACGTTTTAATTCAAATTTTTAAACCTGTAATCGATTACACAAATCTTGTAATCGATTACCAAAGGAGAATTTCAGAAAATAACTTCCAAGAGTCACATCTATTCAAATGGTTTATGAATGGCCATTAAAGGTCTATTTATATGTGACTTGGAAACACAAATTGTGAGAGAGTTTTCATTGCCCAAAAAGTTTTATCCTCTCAAAAGATTAAGAGAGTTTTTTTGAATTGAAATGTCTTATCCTCTCAAAGATTCCTTGGTCAAACACTTGCATATTCAATAAGGAATTGTGATTGATCTTCATTGTACAATCTATCTCTTTCAAGAGAGATTTCTTCTTCTCTTCTTCTTACTTCTGAAAAGGGATTAAGAGACCGAGGGTCTCTTGTTGTAAAAGAATTCTGAACACAAAGGAAGGATTGTCCTTGTGTGTTCAGAACTTGTAAAACGATTTTACAAGAGAGTGGAAAATCTCCAGTGGGTTGCTTGAGGACTGGACGTAGGCACAGGAAGTGGCCGAACCAGTATAAATCAAGTTTGCATTTCTCTCTTCCCATAAACTTCTTTTATTTATTGCTATTTATCTTTGGCTTGAAAGAAGTTTATTTTAAATTGTCTTTTGAGTAATTCATGTTAAGGGTGCATTGTTAATCTAAAAAAAGAGAGTGAAATTTTAATTGGGGAATAGTTCTTGTTATCTTAATTCAACCCCCCCCCCCCCTTCTTAAGATAACTGAGGCCATTTGTCTAACAAGTGGTATCAGAGCAGGTTTCTTGTATAAAGTTTAAAAACTTGAAGAATAGATATGGCCTCATCCAACTTTCCATTTCTTGAGGGAAATTCTATTAATAGGCCTCTTATGTTCAATGGCGAGGGTTATCACTATTGGATAACCCAAATGCAGATCCTTATTGAAGCCATAGATTTAAATATATGGGAAGCCATTGAAGTTGGTCCTTTTATTCCTACAAAGGTAGTGGGAAATGCAACTATAGAAAAACCAAGAGAAGAATGGAATAATGATGAAAGAAGAAAGGTTCAATACAATTTAAAGGCCAAAAATATAATCACTTCTGCATTAGGCATGGATGAATTTTTTAGAGTCTCAAATTGTAAAAATGCAAAAGAAATGTGGGATACATTGCAAGTAACCTATGAAGGCACAATTGATGTCAAGAGATCTAGAATAAACACTCTCACACATGAATATGAACTATTCAAAATGTTTCAATATGAGACCATAGAAGATATGCAGAAGAGATTTACTCGTATAGTTAATCATCTTGCATCATTGGGAAAAATATTTCCTAATGAAGATCTTATTAACAAAGTGTTGATATGTTTAAGCAGGCAATGGCAACCAAAAGTAACAGCAATTGCAGAATCAAGAGATCTCACTAATATGTCTCTTGCCACTCTCTTTGGAAAACTTCGAGAACATGAAATGGAACTTATGAGACTCCATCAACATGAAAAGAATGATATAAAGAGAAAAGGAATAACACTCAGAGCTTCATCATCTTTTATTCAAGAAGAAAGTGACAAAGAGGACTTTACTTAAACAGAAGAAGAAGATGATGATTTCAGACTCTTTGTGAAAAGGTTCAATCAATTTCTGAGAAACAAAAGAAATAAAAGAGAATCAAACATCAATACAAAGAAGAAAGAAGAAGACTCCTCTTTAGCCCCAACATGCTATGAAAGCAATCAACCTGGGCACATGAGATTCGATTATCTTGTCTTTGAAAGAAGAATTGAAAAATCTGACAAGAGGAATCTCAAAGAAAAGAAAGCATAAATCACTTGAGAAGAAAATGACAAAAATTCTTCAAGTGATTCAGAAAAATAAAATCATAAATCTGGGTATCATGATGAAAGACTATGAAAACAGAGAAGAGCAAAAGCGATACATTGATAACAATTTCTCCAAACACATGGCATGCATCAAAGTTTATTCATAATGAATATGTGATTTATGGAGACAACAAACAAAGGTCACTTGATCAACAAGCCCAACAAGTAATATCAAATGATACCAACAGGTCACTTGTCTTTGATTGATTACTTTGATGATTTTTGTCTAACCTTTGATGATTTTTGTCTATTGTTAACTTTTGATTGAGTTTTGATGCTTGTTTACTCCTTAAATATTTAATTTTCATTAATATTTTTGATTGATAGTTATGTTGATTGTCTTTGATTATGCTTTGATGATTGCTTTTGTTTGATTGTGTTTAATTATAAATATTTGATTGGTGTGTGTTAATTGTTTGATTAATACTTGTTTGAATGAATTAAATACATATTAGTGATGATGATTGATAGTGTTAGATGTATTTAGCATAGACATAGGTAATTTTTTTTTAGGAACTAGCCTAGTTTATGCTTTGGTAATCGATTACCATCCAGTGTAATCGATTACACAAGAACAGGCAGCCTGTAATCGATTACAAAATCCTGTAATCGATTACCAGAAGGCTTATTACTCTTGTAATCGATTACCAAGCCTTGTAATCGATTACAACTCATCCTCGTCTATAAATACCTACGAAACCAGTGTTGCTACGCAGCCAAAGCTTCTCCTCGTGCCTCCTCCATCCCTAAATCTTCAAACCTTCATATCTTCCTCAAATCTTCACCAAAACACGTCCCGTATATCCCAATCTTCCTCTCTTTCACTCCTCTTTCACTTCCACCGATTGAAATTCACTAAAACTTCATCAAATGGCAGAACCATCGAAGAAGAGAAAGGGATCATCCTCCACCGCCGCTGCTGCTGCCCATCGCCGCCACGGACCATCCGAAGCACCCATAGCACCTATTCATCCCTCTTTGACATCTCCAAGATCATCCACTTTATTTTCATCCGATGATCAGCGTCTACGGTAACTTTCTCAATTTTCTTCTAGGATCATCTTAGACCCTAAATACCTAGACGTAGATTTCTTTAATGATGAAATGTTTGATTGCTATCAAGTGTTTCAAAATTCTGGCTTGGTTGGTTTCATGTCCTTAAAATTGCCACATTATCCTGAACTTGTAAAGGTCTTCTACTGCAATTTAAAAATTCAGGATGGCATTATTTCTTCTGAGGTGCATGGTATTCCCATAATCATTGATCAATCATTGTTCTTTTCTTTAACTCATTTACCCAGTCAAGGTGCACCTTTTGAGGGCACCATTGTTGATGACTGGAAATTTGATTATTCTAGTCATGATGCTCGCTGTATGGTCTGCAATGACCAGGCTGAAATGACCGGTAGATTGCTGGCCGGGTCATTAACATTTGATAATCGCATCATGCACTATATAATTGTTAGAATTTTTCTTCCCCAGTCTTCAAATTTGGCACAAGCCTCTGAGGAGGATTTGATTCTGATGTGGGCTTTCCTTACCGGTTGTCAGATCGACTGGGCTCACTTGGTTCGGTACCGAATGCATAAGACATTACGGGCCAATGCACCTCTCCCTTACCCTCAATTGATAACTTTATTTTTGCGTCATTTTCAAATTCCGCTTGATGATGAACCATTTGTTCAAGTCAAGCGTTCCTTTACAATTGGTGTTGGTGCAGTGACTTCCTTTGGATACCGTAAGGATCGGAATGGTCAATGGCTGAAGAAAGACGCACTCCCTCCTCAAGATGAGCGTACTCCTTCACCTCCTCCTCAGCGAGATGATTCAGCCCTCATGACTGAAGTTCTTTCTGAGTTACGGGGTCTTCGTTCTTATGTTGGTGAACGTTTCGACTCACTGGATACTCGTTTTGCCGAAATGGATATTCGCCTCACACAGCTTGAAGAAGATGTGAGTTACATTTGTCAGAGTTTCGATCTTCCACCACCACCTCCACCTTCTTAGAATTTAGTTTATAATTCTATGTTTCTTATAAGCCGTGTATTTTGGCTATGATATTTAGATTCTTGTTTTCAGTACTTTATTTATCTTTCAGTATTTGGGTTTTAGACTTTTATGCTTTAACTCTATGTGTTATGAACTGATTGGATTCTGTTTTTGGTTATGTCTTATTTATGATTTTGGTTGGTTATGATTTATAATTTGTCATTGATCTTTGTCCACTTCATTATTATATCTGTTTTGATTCCCACGTACTTTGGCTTTTTGATGTTGCCAAAGGGGGAGAAAAATGGGGTGTAGAGAAGCTTAGAAAAAGCTTAGAAATCAAGTGATCATCAATTCCAAAACATAGGGGGAGTGAACGCCAATTTTATACATTTACATTGTTTGCTTGTATCTTGATTTCAGGACTTATATTGTCATCATCAAAAAGGGGGAGATTGTAGAAGCAAATGAATTTGGTGTTTTGATGATGATCATGATGATTTGATGCAAATGATGCAAATGTGCTTTTCAAGTTTAAATTCAAGACAATGATTCAAGAATACAAGCCACAACATCAAGATGATCACTAGTATGTCAGGAATGGAATTCCTATTTGATATAGCAAAAGGTTTGGCCAAGTAATTTAAGTTAAAAAGTGTTTTTCAAGAGATTTACTCTCTGGTAATCGATTACCAGAGGATGTAATCGATTCCCAGTGGCCAAAAATGATTTACAACAGCTACTAAATATTTGAATTCAAATTTTAGACTGTGTAATTGATTACACAATATTGGTAATCGATTACCAGCAGTTAATAAACGTTTTAATTCAAATTTTTAAACCTGTAATCGATTACACAAATCCTGTAATCGATTACCAAAGGAAAATTTTAGAAAATAACTTCCAAGAGTCACATCTATTCAAATGATTTATGAATGGCCATTAAAGGTCTATTTATATGTGACTTGGAAACATGAATTGTGAGAGAGTTTTCATTGCCCAAAAAGTTTTATCCTCTCAAAAGATTAAGAGACTTTTTTTGAATTGAAATGTCTTATCCTCTCAAAGATTCCTTGGTCAAACACTTGCATATTCAATAAGGAATTGTGATTGATCTTCATTGTACAATCTATCTCTTTCAAGAGAGATTTCTTCTTCTCTTCTTCTTACTTCTGAAAAGGGATTAAGAGACCGAGGGTCTCTTGTTGTAAAAGAATTCTGAACACAAAGGAAGGATTGTCCTTGTGTGTTCAGAACTTGTAAAAGGATTTTACGAGAGAGTGAAAAATCTTGAGTGGGTTTCTTGAGGACTGGACGTAGGCACAGGAAGTGGCCGAACCAGTATAAATCAAGTTTGCATTTCTCTCTTTCCTTAAACTTCTTTTATTTATTGCTATTTATCTTTGGCTTGAAAGAAGTTTATTTTGAATTGTCTTTTGAGTAATTCATGTTAAGGGTGCATTGTTAATCTAAAAAGAGAGAGTGAAATTTTAATTGGGGAATAGTTCTTGTTATCTTAATTCAACCCACCCTTCTTAAGATAACTGAGGCCATTTGTCTAACAGAGAATGCTTGAGCGACTACCTCGAGGTAAATTATGAGTTACTCATGCTTGGGGATTAGAATGAACATGTGTAGGGATTCCTAGAAGATCAATTTTTGGGTTATTTTGGGTTGTTTTATGAAATGTAATTTTGTTCTTATATTTTAAATCACGGATTTATTGTGTTTGACGGACTAATTGGTATCCTGATGCAAAATTATTGTGAAATTGATGTGTTCCTCTATTGAGTGGGAATCCTAAAAAATTGGGCTTTTTTCTAATTGATGAATTAAGCAAGGAGGAATTTACCATAAGGGGAATGACCTCTTTCTGTTCCTCTATTGTATAATTTCTTTAGATACTCATAACATTTTCTCTTTTTTTGCCAAGGATATATTCTATCAAATTGTACTTTATTTCTGAAATAATTCTAAAAAAAAATTGTGATTAATTTCCGTGATGATGGTGCAGTGCTCGAAATCAAGCTGTTGTTTCTAATTGTTGGTTGAATTTTCATGATATATATATATATATATATATATATATATATATATATATATATTTATATTAAACTTACACTAATATTTTAATATATTTATATTAATGTTTTTAGTACATTTAATTACTTACATATATATAATATTTATCTAATGATATGTTTATTATTATCGTTATTATTAATTATATATATATATATATATATATATATGTATGTATGTATATATTTAGTATTACATGTATTTGTATAGTGGGGTGTTATATATATTTGATGCATGTAAATATATTTATAAGCTTTGAAGTTAGATATATCTTATTATTATAATACATGTTTATCTATTTGTTAAGTATATTTTGTAGTTAATTAATTGTGGGATGTTAAATTATGGACATGGGATATAGTTGTGAAAAAGTGAGTAGTTAATATTTGATGTGATATTACTCATGTTGTGAATTGTGAATTATATAATAACCCGACTAGTGTTTATCTTGGAAAAAATGTTTATGTGCGAAGTGCTGAAAGAAAATTGTAGGTTCCAAGTTAGGAACCTAAAGTGTGAAATTGGGGGCAATGTGTTAAACATGTTTGAAACACAAGTGTGAGGTCATGGGTATTGTATAATTCATGAGCAGTGTATGCATGCAAAAGTTATTTTTAGGGGTTGGACCTAAATCAGGAAGGTGAGACCTTAATGGATTTTTGGAAGTCTAGGCCTTGGGGGTAAAGACACTTAGTTTGAGTGCTCCTTTAAACCTATGTTGATTCCATATGATTTGAGCAATCTTGCAAAATAGAATGACCCTGACTGGTCACTTTATGATTTTACTTTGTGAGAGTTATCTGACATACCCATTGTGTAGCGTGTCTTGTTATGTACTTCCAAGCGCGCTTGTGTGATTTTTCACTGACAAGGTACCACATTGCATATATGCTTGAGTCTCAGTATAATTGTTGCATAACGCTTGTGAATTGTTTATTATGAAATTGGTGAGTGTTGTTATGTCTTGACTCGAGTGTGTGATTAATGTGTAATGTGTTTAATGATTGAAAGATGAATTTTAAATGATAAAGTGATAAAGTAATGTGGATTGTATTAAGCTATGTTATAAATAATTGTATAATGTATTTTGCTAATGTTTTTGTTTATCCGTATTTTATTTAGAAATGTGATAACTCACTCCCTGTGTGTGTTTGTGTTGATTGCCATTTTGTTTCAGGTAAGGCAGCATATGATGAGTTCCATGATGAAAATGGAAAGGCTTAGCCTGTGCCAAGGAAATGCTCTGATAAATGTGACATCGGAACATAGGATTTTATTTCATATGTTATAATTTCATCAATAATATAGTTGTTTTATGTTTTCCACTTAAGTGCGACTTCTCTTCGGAATGGGCGACCTTGTTTTGAATCGAGATAATTTTATCATTTATTTAAACAAGTTCTATTATGATTTCACTAAGTGAATGTGAAAATTTTTACCCTTTTGAAATGTTTTTATTTAAATGTGTTTTAAAACTTTTAATCAATTCCGCATTTTTATTCCTTTTATTATTAGTATATATGTGTGTGTGTCACACAACACACCATAATTATAGACATCCACTTCGGCTGTGATAGGCATATTTTTAAACCATCCAAGTGCCCCATACCCTTTTGTTCCCCTTATGGCAGTGTTGGTTCTGCTTTGATCCATCTTCAAGAGCTTGGCCAATCCAAAGTCAGAAATTCTTGCATTATGATACTCATCAAGGAGTATGTTTTGTGGCTTTATGTCACAATGGATAATTTGAGTGATGCACTCTTCATGCAAATATGCAAGTCCTCTAGCAACCCCAAATGCAATCTCTAACCTTAGTTTCCAATCAGGTTTCATGTAACATCCCATTTTTTTCATAAATAAATTTAAAAAGTTTTTTAGTAAAAATAATAAAAATAAATAAATAGAGTAAATAATAGGTCTTAAATGCCCCTAGCTATAAGTAGCAATATGCTAGGTTTTTCAGACTGACTCATCAGCCTCATATGTCTCTCATTTTCGTTTTTCCCCTTCTCCTCTCAAAACCCTTTCTTTTTCCGTAGCTCACTAAACCTATCTCATAAAAACAACGATTTTGGACTCATTCACCGTTGGATCGTCGTGAAATTTAAACACCAGGTTCACAACCCAATTCCGAGAATTCTCACCGGTTGGAATTTCAAAATCATGTATGAGCTTATAGGAAAACCCTTCGCATTGTAGCCTTTTAATTTCCCGCAGATACCCAAAACTGTCTCGGTAAAACTATGATCCCGGTTTCTTTAACCGTTGGATTTTCATGAAATTTGGATATGTTGTTAGAAACCCAATTGTGAACACTTCCACCGTTGGGATTTGTGAGATAATATTCGTGGATGGAGAAAAAGGAATTTCATGAAGACAGTACAAGTGAAGGTTTCAATCTCTTCTACGTCTCTCTGACGTTTGGGAATTCTATCAGAGCAGTCGGAGGAATAACTGAAGGAATCTCAGGGAACCACTAGTGATGCTGCTATCGCTGGCTGAAGACACGTGAGTCCGCTCAGAGGTAAAGGATGAGTTATTCACAATTGGAGATTAGTGAGAACATGTGTAGGGATCCTTAGAAATATCAATTGGAATGAGTTTTGGGGTGTTTTTGCAATTTTCATTTTATCCTTATAATTATTACAGTGAATTATATATGTTTGACAGACCAATTATTGTGAAATTGATATGCTATTGTGTTGAGCGTGAATTCTATAAATCGAGCATTTTTCTAATTAATATGAATTGATGAAATACAGTAAGGAAAAATTTAGAGAGAGATATTGATTTTGTATTTTTTATTTTTCTTGCTTTTTTTAGGTTTTTATATATATAATTTAAAAAAAAAATAATATCATAATTGAAATTGACCAAAGTGTTCATATAATTATTTAGAATTTGTGCATTGAAAGCTTACTTTGATATTTGTGATTCAATATGATGTATGCTAGCTTATATATATAGAGGTAGTTATTTATATTAATAATTTATGTAAATAATATTGTAGAGTGTTATAGTATGATTCCAAAATTTATTAAGTGTTGGAGTTTCAGAATATTATGGTTAAATTTGATGAACATGTGTGTGTTGTACCTTATGAATATCATTAGGAATGTTATGAGATGGTTGATGTGATGTTATGAGATGTTAAAGTGTGGACATGATATTCGATTGTGAATAAGTGGATGTGTTTAACACTTGATGTTACATTAATTATATTGTGAGCTATGAATTATACAATAACCCGACCAGTGTTTATGCGCAGCGTTAAAGAGAAAGTATAGGTTCCTAGTTAGGAACCAGTGTTAAATTGTAGCGCAGTTGTGTTAAACATGTTTGAAACATGAGTGTGAGGTCGTGGTATTGTATAATTCATGAGTAGTGTTTACAAATGAAATATGTGATGAGTTATGGAATAATATGTTGCCTTGAGATTATAATATTGTTATTGAGATTAAGTAAAAGTGTAAAGTAGAACATGTGTTGAATTGTGAGATACGTGAAAACATGCGATGGTGGATGGTGACATTATGAGATGTGAAATTGTGAATGAGTTTTGGTTGTAAATAAGTGTGTGATTAACTCTTGATGTGACATTATTTGTGTTGTAAGCTGTGAATTGTACAATAACCCGACCAGTGTTATCATGAGAAAAGTGTAAATGCGCAGTGTTAAAGAGAAAGTGTAGGTTTCCTATTTAGGAACCAGTGTTAAAGAGAAAGTGTAGGTTTCCTATTTAGGAACCAGTGTTAAATTGTAGCGCAATATGTTGTACGTGTTTAACACACGAGTGTGAGGTCATGGGTATTGTATAATTCACGAACAGTGTCTGTGTGCTAAAATGATTTTAGGGGTTGGACCTGAATCAGGAGGGAGAGGCCCTGACGGACTCTTCGGAGTGTATGCCATGGGAGTCACTGGGTTTGAGTGCTCTTTTAAGCCTATGCTGATCCCATATGGTTGGAGCATTCTCGCAAAACATCGTGACCCTGACTGGTCTCCCTATGATATTACTTAGTGAGAGTGACCTGACAAACCCATTGTGTGGTGTGTCTTGTTATGTACTCCTAAGCGCCCCAGGGTGGTTTTTCACTGACATGGTACCACATTACATATAGGCTTGAGTCTTAGCATAACTGTCTCATGCACTTGCTAATTGTTTATTATGAAATTGATGTGTTATTATGTCTTGATTAGAGCGTGTGATTCTTGTGTAATGTGATTGATGATTGAAAAGTGAACTTTGAATGACAAAGTGGTGGAATTACGTGAATTACGTGTAACTAAGTTTTATTTGGTTTATATGATATGTATATCTAGTTGTCTTGCTTCTCTATTAGTTAGGAATGTGATAACTCACTCCCCGCGTGTTATTTGTGTTTGGATCCTGTGATGATCTTGAACTTTGTGTTCGGGGGAGCAGATGACTAGGTGAATTGCTTTAAGGTACCATGTGCTGAAGGACGTCGGGACACAACACTCTGATAGGATGTGGCATTGGGGTATAGGATTTTATAGATGGCCTTGTTTGAGCCGAAGTGAATTTATTATTTATTTAGAAAAGTTTTATGATGATGTTAGAAAGGTGAATGTGAGCCTCCTACCCTCTTGAAAGGCTTGTATTTAAATATGTGTTAAAAACTTGAATTAAGTTTATTTTTTTTAATTATTTCTATTAGTACATATATGTGTGGGGTAGAGGGTGTCACATTTCACCTTTTTGAAAAGAAGACTTGCCAAAGTGCCATTGCTCATGTAGTCATAAACCAACAATCTTTCTACTTCAACCTCACAAATAACCAATCAACCGAACCAAGTTCTTGTGATGAGTGAGACCAATGACTTGTAACTCATTCTTGAACTCCTTCTCAACCTGTTGGAAAAGCAAATTGTTCAGTTTTTTCACTGCTATTGGAATAGCTGAGCCTATGTTTATCACTCTTTCATAAACAACACCAAAAGACCCTCTTCCTAGCTCTTTTTGGAAACCATTGGTAGCTCTTTGAAGCTCTTTATAATTGAAGCAATGCAAATTAGTTTCAAGGGCCTTTTCACTTTTGCTAATTCCTCTAAGCTTCTTCTTGTACTGAAAAATGAAGAAAAAGATCCTACATAAGGCTCCAATTAATATGACATTGAGAAATGTAGAGCAGCCAAAAGCCACCCAAGCAACCACACTTTGTGACACCCTTTACCCATTACATATATACTAATAAAGGAATAAAAATTCAAATATTAATTAAAGTATTTTTATAATTTTTTTTTTCGAAACAAGTCTTCCAAAGGGGAAAAAGGCTCACATTCATTTTCTTCTACATCATATTCAAACTTGTCCAAATAAATAATAAAGTAATCTCGACTCAAACAAGGTCGTCTAAGCTTCATACAATTAATTTAGAACCTATATCCTAATGTCACATCCTATCAGAGTGTTGTGTTCCCGTGTCCTCTAGCATGAGGTTCTTCATAGTCATCCACCTATTCATCTGCTTTCCCGAACACAAGTTCAAGATCATCACAGGATCCAAACACAACAACACACAGGGAGTGAGTTATCACATTCCTAGCTAATAGAGAAACAAGACAATTAAATATACATATTATATAAATGAGATACCACTTGCTTAAACATAACTCACGTAATTTCACCACGTTGTCATTCAAAATTCACTTTCAATCATCAATCACATTACACAAGAATCCCACACTCCAATCAAGATATAATAACACATCAATTTCATAATAAACAATTAGCAAGCGTATGCAACAGTTATGCTAAGACTCAATCCTATATGCAATGTGGTACCATGTCAGTGAAAAATCACCCTAGGACGCTTAGGAGTACATAACAAGACACACCACACAATGGGTTTGTCACATCACTCTCACTAAGTAAGATCATAGGGAGACCAGTCAGGGTCACGATATTTTGCGAGAATGCTCCAACCATATGGGATCAGCATATTCTTAAAGGAGCACTCAAACCCGGTGACCTTCAAGGCCTACACTCCGAAGAGTCCGTCAGGGCCTCTCCCTCCTGATTCAGGTCCAACCCCTAAAATCATTTTAGCACACAGACACTGCTCGTGAATTATACAATACCCACAACCTCATACTCGTGTTTTAAACACGTACAACATATCACGCTACAATTTAACATTGGTTCCTAAATAGGAAACATATACTTTCTCTTTAACACTGGTTCCTAAAAAGGAAACCTACACTTTCACTTTAACACTGCGCATCAACGTTTTTCTCAAGATAACACTAGTCGGGTTATTGTACAATTCATAGCTTACAACATGAGTAATTTCACATCAAGTGTTAACTACACACTTATCCACAACTAAAACTCATTCGCAATTTCACATCTCATAGTGTCACAATCCATCATCACATATTTACACGTATCTCACAAATTAACACATGTTCAACTTTACACTTATACTCAATCTCAATAATAATATTATAATCTCAAAGCAACATGTTATTCCACAATTCATCACATATTTCATTTATAAACACTGCTCATGAATTACACAATACCATAACCTCACACTCATGTTTCAAACATGTTTAACACATTGCGTTACAATTTAACACTGGTTCCTAACTAGGAACCTACACTTTCTCTTTAACATTGCACATAAACACTGGTCGGGTTATTGTATAATTCATAGCTCAATATAATTAATGTAACATCAAGTGTTAAACACATCCAGTTATCCACATTTGAATATCATGCCCACACTTTAACATCTCATAACATTCCTAATGATATTCATAAGGTACAACATACACATGTTCATCAAATTTAACCATAATATTCTTAAACTCCAACACTTAATAATTTTTGGAATCATACTATAACACTCTACAATATTATTTACATAAATTATTAATATAAATAACTACTTCTATATATATAAACTATCATACATCATATTGAATCACAAATTTTAAAGTAAGCTTTCAATGCATAAATTTTAAATAATTATATGAACACTTTGGTCAATTTCAATTATGATATTAATTTTTAAATTATATATAAAAAACCTAAAAAGCAAGAAAAAGAGAAAATACAAAATCAATATCTCACTCTAAATTTCTCCTCACTTTATTTCATCAATTCATGTTAATTAGAAAAATGCTCGATTTATAAGGGTCACGCTCAACACAATAGCATATCAATTTCACAAAAATTGGTTTGTCAAACATATATAATTCACAATTATAACTATAAGGATAGAATAAAAAAAAAGACGGAAACACCCCAAAACCCATTCCAATTGATACTCTAAGGATCTCTACACATATTCTCACTAATCTCCAATTGTGAATAACTCATCCCTTACCTCTAAGCAGACTCACGTGTCTTCCAAAAGCGATAGCAGCATCTCTAGCAAGTTCCTAGGATTCCTCAATTTCTTCCTCTGGTTGCTCTGATAGGGTTCCCAAATGTTAGAGAGAATGAGAAGAGATTGAAGCCTCCATTTGTACTGTCTTTGTGCGATTCCTTTTTCTCCCTCCACGAATATTATTTCGCAAATCCCAACGATGAAGGTCTGCGCAATTGAATTTCGCACAACATATCAAACTTTCATGACAATAACCGGGATCATAGTTTTACCGAGACATCTCTGGGTTTCTGTGGGAAAGGAAAAGGCTACAATACGAGGGGTATTTCTCTTAGGTCAGACATGATATCTAAATTCCCAACGGTGAGAATGCTCGGAATTGGGTTGTGAATGTGGTGCTCAAATTTCACGATGATCCAACGGTGAATAAGTTGGAGATCGTCATTTTTCTGAGATAGGTTTGGTGGACTGCGGGAAAAAGAAAGAGTTTTGAGAGGAGAAAGGGAAAAACGAAAATGAGGCCAAGAGGAGACACCTGACTTAACATAGCTATTTATACCTAGGGTACTCCGCCTATTATTTTTTCTATATTTATTTATTTATTTATTTTTACTAAAAAGCTTTTTAAATTTATTTATGAAAAAAATGGGATGTTACACACTTAAAGTGCTCTTACTATTCTCATTCACTTTGGCTTGCGGAACAACCAAAGAGGAATTATCTTTCCTCACTTTCATGAAGGTCTTGGCACAATTAAGTCCAACAACATCAACTCAACCATTGGAAAGAGGTAACTTCTTCTTAAAGCAACTATTACCTGATCTGAAAATGGTAACTGCACACATCCAATCTTCTAAACATGACTGCTTACATTGTTCCTCAGTAAAAGGCTTAAGAAGCACATAATCTGAAAGAGGCCAATCTGTATTTATCAACACTTCAAAATCATATTCAGCCACATCTTCTTTCCTTCCAATCAGCTCATCTTCTGCACATCCTTGTATGAAATCAAGCTTGCTGCTACCATAGGGGTGATTAGGGTCAAGCAAAGAGTACCATTTTGGGCATTGACAACTTGACCTTTGATCACCTCCCAACGTGCAAAAACTATTAAACCCACAAACACCAAATAGGACTCCAAGCGTCACTCTCAGAGGAACTCTTTGCATGTTGATAAAGTGTGAATATCCCATCAAAATTAAGAGTTTCTCTAAAGGAAGATTCATTAGTAGAGGCTCCACTCCATGTTGACAAGTTGTATCTCTCATTGTTCTTCCTCAAAATATACACGTACCCTAATGGTTCAAACACCAACCGAGTTCCAGGACTCGATGTGTTGGACTCTTCAGTCCTAGTTTCACAGTAGTTTTCATTGGCATACTCAGAGGGTGAGTTCAAAGCATGAATCGAAAGAATACCATCCATTTGAAGAAGCAACTCAAACCTCCCCTTTGAGAAATTTGACTCTAGAAATCTCGATAAAAGCTTCTCACCCTTTTCAAGAGGTTGTGAGGGCAACAAGGTGTCCCTTGGATCCTTTAAAGTCTCCCACAACACACCTTGATGGTTTTCATCCACAAGCACAAAGTTGCCATTGTCCTTTTAGAAACCAAGTGAAACTTTACCATTATGGTTATCATTTTTCCACAATAGCTCACCATTTGGGACAGTGAGCACTGATTCATCATCAGCAGTGAGTTCAACCTTTGACCCCTTTGAAGCAGGAGTCTCTCCATTGGTATACCAAACAACAATTTTCTCAGGAATCTTAGCATACCAAATGAAAACCAAGAAATTATTAGTGTCCTCAAGTAGGACAAATCCAAAGGCAAAGTCACCAAGAGGTGAAACCACCCATGATGAGAGGTTGTTATTGTTGCTAGTTGTTTCGGCTAGAAGAGAATCACCAACAACTATGTTTCTTCTTGATTGACCATGAGGTGAAACCATCCATGAGGCTTTGCTAGTTTTTTTAAGAAGAGAGTGACCAATGATTTTGTTACTTCTGGTTTGAGCCACAACAAAGATTTGTAGCAAAACCATTGAGCAAGGCCATGTGGCAAGCTGAGGAGAAACCATGACTAGGTAGATTCATGTGTTTATTGAGATTCTGTTTATGTAATTCATGCAATGTTTTATAAACAAGCCTTGTTTTTTTAACCCACGATAATAATGTAAAGTATCCACCAATTTTGTTGATAACTAATTTCTATTAGAAAACCTAATTGATTATTTATAGTGAGATTTCTCCTTCCAATCACATTTTTTTCATCCATAAGTTCAAAGTTGACACCTTAGTTAAAAAGACCAATGATATAAACAAGCCTTATTAAAATATTAGTTATTGCTAACAATTATAATGAGTATTTATTTAATAAAAATTAAGTCTTTTCTTTCTTTCTTTTTACGGTATTATATCATGTTAGTCAATTCCAGCTGGATCCAAATTTGGTACGTATCCAACACGAATGAACAAATATGGCTAGCTATTATTTATTGCTTTCATTATGTTTCTATTGAATTCTACTGGAGCTTACTCTACTTTGTCAACAACATTATTTTAGTTACATACTAGTCATACACTCACACCCTAGACCAAATAAATCAATCAAAGATAACAAACTTCCATGATTATGATTTGTCATTTGCCAGCGGATTGAACACGCTTTTTCAAAGTAAACATGTCTATGCATCCTGGAAAGAAAGAAGGAAATTTAGCTTAAAACTTGTTTCAAAATTAAAAACTCTATTTTTGTTCCACATGCAATTAGTTTGGGAAGAGATCGAGGGAGAAGGAAATTAAGGCACGAAACTTATTTGTAAAGGTTAATTAGCTTCTCTTTTAAAATGTACTTTTTTCTTATTTTATTTTATAAAAATCAAGTTTCTTAATTTTTAAAAAGTTTTTCTCAACTTCTCTTTTTAAGAAGAAATATAAAGCCAAAAAAAAAGTTGGATTGATGGAAGTTATGAGTCTATTCAAACCTGTCATCACTCCAAGAGCTAGTCAACATTAAACCTTCCACCAAGCTAGTATTTACCTTTGCCTTTATTAAAATGGCCCCCACTTGAGCAAAGGAAAATAGACGGGCATGAATATATATATATATATATAAAATAAAAGAATAAGAAATCAGAATTAATTAAAAGTTTTAAAAAGATATTTAAATAAAAGTATTTCAAAAGGGTAAAAGACTCAAATTTACTCCACTATTACCAAATAAAACTTATCATAAACATTTTTGGTTCAAAACATCATGTAATTAAACAAAACTCATGCCCCAATGTCACAATCTATCAGAGCATTGTGTTCGATGTTCTTCAGCACAAGGTTCCTTAAAGCAATTCATCTAATCATTTGCTTCCCGAACACAAAGTTCGAGATCATCACATGATTCAAACACAAACAATACACGAGGAGTGAGTTATCACATTCCTAACTAATAAAGAGAAACAAGAAAACATGTAGATATACATATCATATAAATGACGATTCAACGGTTAATGAGTTTGAGATCATTGTTTTACGAAGACATATTTGAGTGTATGTGGGAAAAAGAGAAAGTTTTGGGAGGAGGAGAAGGGAAAATGAATTTGAGAAGAAAAGAAAGCGTAGTGAGTCTGACCTAATATGTTTCTATTTATAACTAGGATATACTCAGTCTTTTATTTACTCTATTTATTTGTTTATTTGTTTTATAAAAAAGAAGTCTATTTTATTTCTTATCAAATGAATAAATAAAATATCTTTTTTATTTTCTTTTAAACCATTATTTTAATTAATAAATATATTTTTCATTATTTATTTAATTATAAAAATCTCATCATTTTTCTCAAATTCTATTTATTTTTAAATAAAAAACTTTTTAAATTAATTTTATGAGAAAAATAGAGTGTTACACTCCAAGATTATGAGCTGTGTTTCACTGTTCTGATTTCAAATGCTAAGAAGTTTCTATTCGATTATTGTTGGAATACTAAAACAATGGTTATGATTGCTCAAGCAAGGATTGCTTGGGAGATTACTTAGCTGATTTGTAAGGCTTAAGAATATAAGTCTTGGTGCCTAAGTAGCGGATAATTAAATCAGAAAATTAATGGGAAAATAAAGATACGATTTCAATTAAATCATCTTGTAATCTTACTAATTGTAAATAAAAATGCATACCTCTTAATAATGCATGTTAGCATCTAAGATGCTAGTTTGTTTAGTTTATTTCTACTTCCTTCTCCCTATTTTTTCAGTATTTCTCCTCTACCAAACCAAGTGTAAGTGAAGATAATATAACAGCATCCTCCTTTAATTTTTCTTTTCATGTTTTTTGTATGGCAAAGATAATATATTGATAATATAGAAAAGCTCCTTTTTTCTTTTCATATCTGGTACTGCTGAGCTTATAACAGCATATATACCGTGTATTATTCAGCTAAAAGTGTAAGTTCCCTGTAATTACAAATCTTAATTTGATGTATTGTAATTGTGCTTGCATGTAGAACTTTAAAACTATTGGTAAATGGTAATTTGGGAAAGCTATCTAATAACAGTTATTTGTTCCATTTAAAAGAGAAGACTTCCATGTTCCAAGAGGAGAATATATAGTTGTGAGACTTTCAAGAATTAAGATGGTTTTGTCAAGGTTTAGTGGAGTTCAAGAATGAAATAATACCGCTAAATTATTTCAGCATTTTGAGAAAAAAGTTTTGTATTGTTTTAGTTTTATGTACTCTTGCAGAAGTTTTATTAGAATTCTGATATGAACTGCTACTATGTGAAATTGTTTAATTCACCAAGGTACCAGAACCTAATAATGTTGTTACAGTACAAGTTAGTGAGTAAACTTGGTTACAACTTCAATGAAGGAGTTTTAAGCTTTGGCCTTGCCTTGTAGGCTTGTACTAGTCCTTCAACGAAAAATACACACATGGAACAACAAAAAGTACAGCTAATTAAGAAAATGGAACATGTTAATAACCACATTTAAATTAGTGATGAATAAATATGATGGGAGATTAAATGGACCTGTGGCTAGTGAGTTTTGCATATCAGAAGTTGAACATAGTCCAATATCTTCATAGTACAATGAAAAAAATCATGTTTATCAAATTATATGTACAAACTATATTTTCAAACACTCGTTAGTTCTCCAACCCCTTGGCTGCTCTGTGATTACCAAAAATATATGAATCAGTCTCAAGTAATAAAGTGAGTAAGTCTATATTCTGAATTTGGTTCCTCTAAAGTGCAATGAAAACCTTATTTAATAGTTTATAGTTCTCATGCATGAACTTAATTTAATAGTCTATGCTCTATTTCTTTTGCTTAGATGTTTTATTGAAGTTATGCACATTTACTAAATCCAAAACGTGACTGGTTTATCAAGCTAGTTAATACAAAAGGTCAATTGATCTCAAACCCCGAATGCTATAATGCTGAAGGAACATAAAGCTTCAAATAGATACACATACATATATGTAAATTTTACAGTTCACACTAGAATCTAGATACCACAACTAGGATTAGCACCAACTGATTAGTCTAGAGAACATTGAATACTAAGTTGTGAGGAGGGGCATGGTGGAATTTGGACTTCAACAACACCTTCAAGCATCTGTGTCACATTTCTCATTGTTGGTCTAAGACCAGGATCCTCTTGCACACACCAAAGGGCAATCATCACCAATTTCTCCAAGGTCTTCATGTCATCCAATGCCTCTTTGTCATTCTCAACCAAGTCATGAAGAACACCTTCAGTGTAGCAGTCAAAAGCCCATTCAGTTAGGATTGCTTTCTCTTCATCTGCCTCAAATTCTACACTTTTTCTGCATGAAACTATCTCAAGTAGCAGCACCCCATAACTATAGACATCCACTTTGGCCGTGATTGGCATGTTTTTGAACCATTCAAGTGCAACATACCCTTTTGTTCCCCTTATGGCAGTGTTGGTTCTGCTCTGATTCATGTTCAAAATCTTGGCCAATCCAAAGTCTGAAATTCTTGCATTATAGTAATCATCAAGGAGTATGTTTTGAGGCTTTATGTCACAATGGATGATCTGTGTGCTGCACTCTTCATGCAGATATAGAAGTCCTCTAGCAACCCCAGTTGCAATTTGTAGCCTCAGTTTCCAACTTGGTTTCTCCACATTGAAAACAAGGCTTGCTAAAGTTCCATTGCTCATGTACTCATAAACCAGCAACCTTTCGTCTTGAGTCTCACAAAATCCAAGTAAACGGACCAAGTTCTTATGATGAGTGAGGCCAATGGCATTCAGTTCATTCTTGAATTCCTTTTGAACCTCTTCCAAGAGAAAAGTGTTCAACCTTTTTACTGCCACGAGAGTAAGGGAACCCATGTTGATGACTCCTTCGTACACAATACCAAAAGCTCCCTTTCCTAGCACTTTCTCAAAGCCATTGGTAGCTTCTTCAAGTTCCTCATAAGTGAAGCAACGCAAATTGGTTTCCACATTAGTGCCACTTTTGCCAACTCTTCTAAGCTTCTTCTTGCACCAAAAAACATAAAAACTGCTCAAGCAGATTGCTCCAACCAATATTAGATTGAGACAAGCAGAACCACTCAAAAGCACAATCAAAGTGTTCCTACTATTCTTTTTCACAATGATTGGAGGAACAACCAAGGAGGAGTTGTCTTTCCTCACTTTCATGAAGGCCTTTGCACCATTAAGTGTGGCATCAACTCTACCATTTGAAAGTGGCAACTTCTTCTTCCAGCAGCTGTCACCTAACCTGAAAATAGCAACAGAACACAAACAATCTTCCATACAAGATTGTCTGCATTGTTCTTCAGTGAAGGGTTTTTGCAGCACATAATCTGAACTAGGCCAATCAGTATCTATCAACACCTCAAAATCATATAGATCCTCTCTTTGACTAAGTTCATCTTCTGAACATGATTGTACAAAATCCGGTTTGCAGCTACCATTAGGATCATTAGGATCAACCAGTGAGTACCATTTTGGACACTTACAAATTGGCCTCTTATAATCTCCCAAACTGCAAATGCTATTATATCCACAAACGCCACTACTTGTAGCAGAAAGATAATCCTTACATATATTATCTGGATGAGACCACACTGGGGTCCAACCTACACTCCCAGAAGAACCCTTTGGATGTTGATAGAGTGTGAACACCCCATCAAAATCAAGAGTTGCTCTAAGGTAAAATTGAGTGGTGGAAATAGAACCCCCATCTGACAAGTTATACTTTTCTTTGTTGTCTCTCAAAATATACACATCTCCTGACCTATCAAACACCAATTGAGTCCCAGCACTTGATGTGTTGGACTCAATGGTTCCACTTGCATAGTAGTTAGCATTAACATACTCAGATGGCAAATTTATAGAGTGCATCACAAGATTACCATCATTTTGGAAAAAGAGCTCAAACCTGCCAATGTTGAAGTCATTCCTCCTAAGTTTAGAAGAAAGCTTCTGACCCCTTTCCATAGTCTGAGAAGGCAGCAAGGTGTCTCTATAATCATCAAAACTCTCCCAAGTACTGCTGGAGGCACCATCAAGAAGCACAAGGTTGCCAGTGTCATTGAACACACCACTAGAAACTCTAGCAGTGAAGCCACCAGTGTTCCATAACTTATCACCATTTGGGGCAGTGAGAACCAACCCATCATCAGCAGAAAGCTCAACTTTTGAGCCCTTTGGTGCAGGCTTGTTGTCCCTATTGGCAAACCAAACTATGGTTCTGTCTTGAATGTTGGCATACCAAATGCAAAGTATGAAATGATCAGGAGTGGCCTCAAGTGGGAGGAAACCAAAGGCAAAGTCACCAGAAGGTGATGAAACCAACCATGGGGTTGTGCTTTTTCCTGCAGTATGAGAATCACCAATGGCTATGTTGGTTTTGGTTTGAGCTACAACAAAGGGTAGCAAAATCACTGAGCAGAAGAGGAAAAAAAGAAGCAAAGAGGAAGCCATGGTGAGAAATGAGAATCAACTTGGTCCTTACGTTTTAGTTACATATATGGTGATGATTGATGAATAGAAATCAAATCAAGGACTAAGAAAAATTCCATTATGAATTTATGATGATGGTTTAGTCTTTGTCTTTGTTGAATATACTTGAATGCATGCGCTTGACTTTGTCAACGAAGGCTAAAAGTAAAACCAATCAGACACACACACCATATAACTCTTTTACTAGCAACAGTGTTCTGGAAATTTTGGTTCCTAATTACATCCACACAATACAAATTGGAAACAAAACCGTTATGTCAAAAGATCAAACACATTTTTATATATCAACATAAATCTTTTAAATGAATGTTACTAGAATCGATCTCCTTAATTAAGATTTTACATTTAAAAAATATGATTGAAAAAAAAAATTTAATTAAAGATAATTAGTTAGATTTTTCAACGAAAGTTAGTCATTGACAAATTCGACCATACTACGTGGCAATAACATACTAACATAATGGTTAAAAAAATATTTTTGTATCAGTAAATGAGAGAATTTCCTTTTCTGCATAGGAGACAGGTACACCTTAGATAATCAAATGATGACATCCCCATGGAAAACAAGCATCGCATACAACAAATTCCATGAAATAGAATAATTCTATTTTATCTTATTTTATTCTATTAATAACGTGTAAAAGTTATGTGAGTACCCTCCGTCAGTAAGCCTTATTATTAATTGAATAATTTACAATATATTTCACACAAATTACTTTATATTTTCTACGTGGCTGATTTAACATTTATTTAGGTCTAAGATCAATTTTAAGGTGAGATCTTTTTAAATCAATAAAAATTATATTAAAATTATTATTTTTATTTAAAATTTAATTTTTAAACTTTTTCAAATACAAAAAATCACTTATCTAGTTATTGGGTTTTACTCCTCTAAAGTGATCAAATGCACTTTAGAGAATAAAGTAAAATAATAACCTTTAACTAAAAAAGAAAATCATTGAGATTATAAACAATTTTAGATTTTGTTAATATGTATTTGTTTTTATCATAATTTTTAACCGTTGATTTTCTAATCACCAAATGTAAATGCACTTTATTTTCTTATCATCATGTTTTTTTATTCTTAGCCGTTAAAGTATTTTTTGTCCAATATAAAAGTAAAATGTAACCATGTGATATGAGAAAGTAATATAAACTAAAAAGGAGAATGATAGTAATTCATGAAAAAAAATGAAAAAGACAATATTTTTAGGGGATAGTAGAAAAGTTATTAAATTTAAAAGACTTATTCTCAGTTGGCCTTGTACATTGACGTGTATCTGTTTGAGTGTTGAGTTTTCAAATATATAAATCAGTCCCACCAGACCAGAACCGTCAAGTACTCAAGTTGGCCGAGTACGTACGTAACGGCTCTCATTGACCCATTTGGTCATTTACGCAAATTATTTTTTTAAATGAGATTTTCTTAAATTAATTATTGGCATGGTCTATTTTAATTCATATACCAAGTCAAACGATTTTTTTTTCTAAGTTTTATGGACAAAACACCCAAACTGGATATTAGTTAAATTTGAGTTTTGTACATCAGCACCCCCCGAATGATTGGGTTGCAAAACCAAACACACTATTATAAAAACATACATCAGATTGTATAGACAATTCATGTTTTGCAAATGAATATACTAATTTATTTGCTTCTCTATAAATATGTTTCAACATGCAGAGTTAGAATTTTCCTTGTAATTTACAATTCTTAGCTACAAGCTCTTTAAAGTACTCCCCCTCACTACTCCTTTCATCCAACACACTACTAAAAAAATGAGTTTTAACATCGTCCTATTAACATCGGTTATTTGAAAACCGATGTCGTTAAGCACTTACAACATCGGTTTTCAAATAACAGATGTTAAAACTGAATTTAGTATGATTTATTTATATATTTTAAAAAAAACGATGTTGTAAATGTTTAACCACATCAGTTTTCAAATAACCGATGTTAAATTAACATCAATAATAAATTCAAAAGGTAAACATTTAAAAATTAAACTAAATTTTTAAAATGAATTTCGTAATTTTAATTTTATTATTTCATGATTATCATTTAAATATAACACATATTTATATAAATTATTTGATATTAGTTAATTTGAAAAAAAAATTGTTTTTAATAATAGAGTTTAACTTTTATAGAATTTTTATAGAATGTTAGTAAAAATAATTATATAGTAAAAAAATTAAAATTTATTATTAATATATTATTATTTAATTATTATATTTGAAAAAAAATGATATTTTTATTATTTTTAAACAAATTTTTCAGAACAAAAATAAAATTATTTTCATGAGACATGGAAATTATGTTTTAAGTCTTTAAATATAGAGTTAATTATAATCCACATGTAATTTATTTTATATTATATTTGTCATTTTTTCTATTATTTTTAACTTCATTTGTTAATTATGTGAATTTTTTGTTAATTAAATTTTCATAAAAAAATTATTTAGGATAGAGAACAAAGAAAAAAAATTATATTTCAATAGTACCAACACTCCAAGGTACATCCACGCATGTATATATTCTCCGAGTTCATGATTTTTGTTTTTTTATTATTTAATTTATTGATTTATTGCTAGCTGCGTGAAGTGCACCTAACTAACGGGTTGATATGAATTTTATTAAACTTGGGGAATATACTATTGGGATTTGAAATGTTAAAAATGCTTATTTGATATTTGAAATTAATCATAAAATTGAAATTAGATTTATTAATTTAAATTTATATAGTTGAAACTTGAAAGTCTTTAAAAATCAAAATTATAATTTAATATCACGATTTTATCAATTAATAAAAAAATATTAATTTTAATTATCTAGCTGAAAGTCTTTAAAATCAAAGTTATAATTTAATATCATGATTTATCAAATAATAAAATAATTTTTTCACGTTCTTTCTAATTCTTACTTATGTTTGTTTCAGATTATCAAGAATTGATTTTGAAGAAATATATATTACATTAAAAATTCTTGTAAACATTTTACTAATTTTTAAAAAGTTTTTAAAATTTAAAAAAGGTTATCCTATATTAGGTTCAGTTGGGTCTACGTTAAATAAGACCCGAAACCAATTATAAAAATCATGGTGTCCAATTTTTGTCAAACCAAATTCTTAAATTGGGCCTATACGTCATTTCTCCTGTAAAACCCTAAACCCTCAAATTGGTCCCACAATTACTCCCACAATTACTGCAAGAACTCAGGTGTGTATTCGCTGCTCTCTCACAATTGCCGCCATAGAACAACCTTCTTCAAGCCAACATTCCATTTCCAAGAAAAGAAAAACCACCGCTTCCTTCCAGTTACGCTCTTCCGATACGCAGTTTCCCGACACTACCGTCTCGCCGGAAGCTTCCGTCAGTTCTACCGGCACGGTTGTTTCCGGCGATTTTTGCTCCGATCGCTCTTGCTGCAGCTCCAGCCACTTTAAGGACCTCCACTCCGTGCCGTCAGATCTGCAGGTTCGCTCCTCGAAATTCTGAATTATTATTATGAATTGTTAATTTACTTTCGTAATTTTCCGAGTTATAACCTGTCCAAATTTTCCTGTGTTTAATTTCTTTATATCTATTTATTTATTGATATTCCTCGCCGATTAATGCAGACCAAGGGTTTCCAAACGGTAGAGGACTCAACCAACCGCTACTTCAAACCGTTCAGGTTTTTATTCTACTTATTTTTTGTTCGAGTTCTTTCTCATGTACGCGCACACGATCAATCTTCTAACGAAACGTTGCCACCGAAACACTGCGTATACATACATTTATTTTATTTTATTTTATTTTATTTATTTATTTGCTTCGGTTTTGGTTGTTCAGTGAAAGTAGAGTAAATAATGTCATTTGTAGATAGAAAAAAAAGGTCAATATCCTATTATAATTATAATTTGACATATACGTGATATGGTGCAGTAAAAAAATATACACAATATTTTTTTTTTGGTGCTGATATATATGATGCTGATATATTCTTTAGTTCTTTGAAAAAGTGTGGCACTTGCGTACATATTTACAAAATCTTTTATGGAAGTCTATCCTGTAAAAATCACATCTTGAGTTTTTTATTGCTTAATTAATGTAAAAAGTCACATCTTTAGTTTTCTTTATTTAATAAAATCTATTTGACTTAACTATCAAGCACGATCAACTAGCATGACACATAATTTCTCATTTTAACGAGTGATTTCAAGCAAAATTATCTTCCAAAGATACACGTAGGAAAATTATATTTAACTTCCAAAGACAATATTTTTAGGGGATAGTAGAAAAGTTATTAAATTTAAAAGACTTATTCTCAGTTGGCCTTGTACATTGACGTGTATCTGTTTGAGTGTTGAGTTTTCAAATATATAAATCAGTCCCACCAGACCAGAACCGTCAAGTACTCAAGTTGGCCGAGTACGTACGTAACGGCTCTCATTGACCCATTTGGTCATTTACGCAAATTATTTTTTTAAATGAGATTTTCTTAAATTAATTATTGGCATGGTCTATTTTAATTCATATACCAAGTCAAACGATTTTTTTTTCTAAGTTTTATGGACAAAACACCCAAACTGGATATTAGTTAAATTTGAGTTTTGTACATCAGCACCCCCCGAATGATTGGGTTGCAAAACCAAACACACTATTATAAAAACATACATCAGATTGTATAGACAATTCATGTTTTGCAAATGAATATACTAATTTATTTGCTTCTCTATAAATATGTTTCAACATGCAGAGTTAGAATTTTCCTTGTAATTTACAATTCTTAGCTACAAGCTCTTTAAAGTACTCCCCCTCACTACTCCTTTCATCCAACAGATTTATAGCATCAAAAGAATATGTTTCCACCATTACTGATGATATCCTTTTGTCACAAGCCATATAAAATAGACCATAACTCTGCTTCTAAAATCGAACAGTGCCCCAACCTTCTAGAATAAGCCCCAACAAAGCTATCATTATTACCTCTTATGATATCACCTCATGAAGTTACTCCTACTGCTAGAAGATAAGCTCCATCATGGTTAAGTTTCATACACCCCTGTATAGGATTATTCCATATTCCAGACTCATCCGTCTACAAATTTGGATGAATCAGATTTAGTACATTCTACATATTTTGGCTACTCTTGATATCTCTCAATAGCGCCCAAACTTTGAACAAAATTTCATCTATGTTGTGCGAAGTATCTTGGAAGATAATCTCATTCCGTCTCCACCAAATACAATCAAGAATAACTCCAAATGCAATACTCCATTTGGTGTTTTCTAACATTTTAATTTATTGCTTTGAATATTGGTTTTTATCCAACTACTCATATATTGTTGGTAGAACAAAATAGTAGCAGTAAACTTGAAATGGCTCCAAATATGCTTCACCCAAGTACAGTCTCTAAAAGCATGTTCCATAGATTTAGCTTTATCATGGCATAACGGGCAAGTGTCTTCATCAGTCATATGGCATTGTTTCCTTAACACATCTCTAGGGAGAATTGTGTTGGCCTATTTTCCAAAGAAGATATTTGATGTGTTTCTGTCCATGCCTATGCCAAATATTTTGTTGGGCTCTGACCTAAATTCATATGGAAGTTTATTCTGTTATTTTTCTGTTTTGTCCTCTGTCTGTATAAGGCAAGAATGTCCTGTATTTTAAAAAAGCTTCCACTTGTATATTGCATCAGTAATAAAAAGCTTTATGCCCCCTCCCGTGGATGTAGCCTTGATCAAAGGTGAACCACGTAAATTTGTGTGTTCTTTCTCATCTCTCCCTCTCTCTTTCACCTTGCTGCAAAACTTTGTGTATGACATTTCTGTTCTGCTGCATCTCCTGATGTTGTTCTTGTTTGTTCTTCTTCACTTCCATATCAAATTGGTATCAAGAGCTCAAGTTGCGATCAAGGAAATTCAAGATTCTCGTTTGAATACGAAGATCAAGCTGTGGGAGTCTTGTTTATGGTATCTTTCGCTGCTTTACTGTGATCAAGAACACTTAAGAAATCATGTCAAACACAATCAAGATTGAGAAATTCAATGGAAAAAACAACTTCAATCTGTGGCGCATCAAGATGTGTGCTTTGTTGAAGGAACAACGTGTTTGGGCTCATGTTGCTTCTGCATCTGTGAAGAAAGAAGTGGCTTTTGAATCAAAAGAAAAGGTCTTTGTTTCAAAGATTGAAGAACTTGCAGAACAAGAAGAAAAGGCTCACTCACTAATCTTGCTTTCCTTGTCTGATGAAGTTTTATATGAAGTTGCTAATGAAGAAATTGCAAGTGGCTTATAGCTCAAGTTGGAAAAGCTTTATATGACCAAGTCAATCTGCAACAAGCTCTTCTTGAAGAGGCGTCTATTTGGTTTACACATGAAAGAAGGTACATTTCTTAAGGATCATCTTGATGAATTAAATTCTATTTTGATGGAATTAAGAGATATAGATGTTAAGATAGAGGATGAAGATGCTGCCATGATTCTGTTAGCCTCTTTACCACCATCATATGAGAGCTTTGTCAACTCTCTTAGTGTTGGTAAGGAATGTGTCACCATGGAGGAGGTGAAATCCAGCTTATACTCAAGGGAACTTCGATCTAAAGCACCTGGAAATTCTGAAGAATCAAATGGATCTGGTCTTGTGGTCTCTAACTCTAACAAAAACATCAAGAAAAAGGTGTTTAAAGGAAAGAAGAAAACTCATGTCAATCCAAAGGACATCTGTAACTACTGCAAGGAGCCAGGTCACTGGAAGAAAGATTGTCCTAAGAAAAAGGGCAAACCATCTGCTGCTATTGCCAAGGAAGGTTCCACATCTGAAAATGAGTTTGTTCTCTCAGTTGCTGATCATCACCAACATTCTGAAAATCAGTGGATATTAGACTCTGGTTGTTCCTTTCATATGTGTCCTAACAAAACCTGGTTTGACACCTATGAAGAGAAATCGGGTGGAAATGCCTTCATGGGAAATGTTGTCTTATGCAAGACAGTTGAAATTGGCACAATAAAAATCAAGATGCATGATGAAATTATCCGAACACTCACTCTGAAGTTAGGCATGTTCCAGAGCTGAAAAAGAATCTAATCTCCATAGGTATTATGGATGGAAAGGGGTTCAAACGCAGCACTGAAAATGGGGTCATGAAAATTCAGAAAGGCACCACAATGGTGATGAAGGGTATAAAGAGGGGTAATCTCGATATACTTCAAGGTACAACATGTATTGATGATGATCTAGTAGTTGTTGCATCAAAATCTAATAAGAGCATACCTGACTTAACTCAATTGTGGCACATGAGGCTTGGTCATATGAGTGAAAAAGGTCTGATGAGACTCAAAAAACAACAACTGTTGGGAAATTAGAAACTGGATGAACTTAAATTCTGTGAGCACTGTGTTTTCGACAAGCAACATAGGATTAAATTTCCTAAAGCAATTCACACCACCAAAGGAACTCTTGATTACATTCACGCTAACTGTTGGGGGCCTGCAAGAGTACCTTCACTAGGTGGTGGAAGGTATTTTTTGTCCATAATTGATGACTACTCAAGGATGACATGGATCTACATCATGAGTCAGAAGAGTCAAGATTTCAAATGCTTCAAAGAATGGAAGACATTGATTGAAAAACAAACTGAAAGGAAAGTTAAAAGACTCAGAACTGATAATGGCTTGGAGTTTTGCTCAACAGAATTTAACAAATTCTGCAGAGATGAAGGGATTGCTAGACAACTTACTGTTAGAAACACTCCTCAGCAAAATAGAGTTGTTGAACGAATGAACAAAACACTTCTGGAAAGAACAAGATGCCTATTGTCTAATGCTAGTCTCAACAGAAGTTTTTGGGGAGAAGCTATCAATACAACTTGTTTTCTGATCAATAGAACACCTTTTACTGCTATAGGACTTAAAACTCCTATTGAAATCTGGAATGGCAAAATAACAAACCACTCAAATCTAAGAGTATTTGGCTGCAATGCCTATTATCATGTCAATGAAGGAAAGCTGGTACCTAGATCAAGAAAGGGTCTATTCATGGGTTATGGTGATGGGGTGAAAGGTTACAGGATCTGGTCACCCTTTGAAAGGAATGTTCTTCTCAACGGAGATGTAATTTTTTATGAATCACATTTGCTCCATCCAAAAATTGAGATTCCAATTACTGGAACACAGAGATGCCACTCTCTTCAAGAAAAGGATGTATAATCTACAACCAAAGACTCAGAAAAGGGGGTCATACAGATACATCTCCTGTTCCTCAAGAAGGTGAGCAATCAAAAGATTCAAGTGCAAATGAGGCTCATCAGAATGCTAAACCCGAGCCTGCACACTTCAATCTTGGAATCAGTCAGAGACCTAAGAGGGTCAGTAAGCCTCCTGAGAGATATGGTTTTGAAGACATGGCTGCCTATGCATTACATGCAGCTGAAGAAATAGATTCAAATGAACCTGCCACCTACAAAGAAGCTATCAATCATCCTGAAGCTAAAAATTGGTTGTCAGCTATGAAAGAGGAAATGAAATCTCTATATAAGAATCAAACATGGAAACTTGTTGAACTACCTAAAGGAAGAGATGTGGTAGGTTACAAGTGGATATTCAAGAGGAAACCTGGTCTTTCAGAAAAGGAAGGGATAAGATACAAGGCTAGGTTAGTTGCCAAGGGATTCAGCCAGAAAGAAGGAGTATATTTCAACAAAATCTTTTCACCTGTGGTCAGACATACATCCATCCGGGTTTTGCTTGCTATAGTGGAAAACCAAGATTTGGAACTTGAACAACTTCAACGAAATCTTTTTCCAGTGTTGATGACTGTTGAGAAAATTTATAGGTCTTATCTGCGGCTATATGGGGGGCAAGCATCAAATCTCCCTTCAGATATTTCAAGCTTATTTGATTGCAAATACTGTTTGTAAAGGCTATTGTTCTTTGCATATAAGGTTATTGGAATGACATCAATTCCATGTACCTTGGTACCTGGCTCAAAATCTTTAGAAGCCTCTCCGACTTGAGACATTCTTGTTCCAACATTCTTAAATTTTGTACTAACCATAGACTGAAAATTTGATCTGAACCCTGCATTTTTTAGCACTAAATATTCATTCTTGTTGCACTTGAGAAGTTTCTGATCTGGCTGCTGAAGATGATGTAGAAGCAAGCTTCATTGCTTCATGATGATGAATCAAGATTGATTCAAGGTGTTTTGATGATAACAAAGATGATGACAAAAAGCCCATGAGAATGATTTCAAGATTGAGTCAAGAACAATTCAAGAATCAAGAGAAGTTTCCAGTTTCAAGTTTTCAAGAATCAAGAATCAAGAATAATCAAGAACAAGATTCAAGACTCAAGATTCAAGAATCAAGAAAAGACTCAATCAAGATAAGTACTAAAAAGTTTTTCAAAACATTGAGTAGTACATGAATTTTTCACAAAACCTTTTACCAAAGAGTTTTTACTCTCTGGTAATCGATTACCAGTTTATTGTAATCGATTACCAATAGCAAAGATTGTTTTCAAAAAGCTTTCAACTGAATTTACAACGTTCCAATTGATTTCAAAATGGTGTAATCGATTACAATGATTTGGTAATCGATTACCAGTGTGTTTGAATGTTGAAATTCAAATTCAAATGTGAAGAGTCACATCCTTTCACAAAAATGCTTTGTGTAATCGATTACAATAATTTGGTAATCGATTACCATTGATAAGTTTTGAACAAAAATCAAAAGATGTAACTCTTCCAATGGTTTTCAAGTTTTTCTAAAGGTTATAACTCTTCTAATGGTTTTCTTGACCAGACATGAAGAGTCTATAAAAGCAAGTCCTTAACTTGCATTTTCAAGACATTGATTACATCCTTTGAATCTCTTTGAACATCCTCTTGAATTTCTTCTTCTTCTTCCTTTGCCAAAAGCTTTCTAAAGTTTTATGGTTTTCCAAACCTTGAAAACAAAACTTGTGCTATTCATCTTTTTCATTTCCTTCTCCCTTTGCCAAAAAGAATTCACCAATGACTAACCGCTTGAATTCTTTTTGTGTCTTTCTTCTCCCTTTTCCAAAAGAACAAAGGACTAACCGCCTGAATTCTTTTGTGTCTCCCTTCTCCCTTGTCAAAGAATTCAAAATGACACAGTCTGAGAATTCTTTTGATTCTTCCCTTTCCCATAAACAAAAGATTTCAAAGGACTAACCGCCTGAGAATTCTTTTGTTTCCCCATTCACAAAGTTTCAAAGGACTAACCGCCTGAGAACTTTGTCTTAACACATTGGAGGGTACATCCTTTGTGGTACAAGTAGAGGGTACATCTACTTGGGTTTTTGTGACTGAGAACAAGAGAGGGTACATCTCTTGTGGATCAATTCTAGTGGAGGGTACATCCACTAGGTTATTCAAAGAGAACAAGGGAGGGTACATCCCTTGTGGATCTTTGCTTGTAAAGGAATTTACAAGGTTGAAAAGAAATCTCAAGGACCGCAGGTCGCTTGGGGACTGGATGTAGGCATGGGTTGTTGTCGAACCAGTATAAAACTCTTGTGTGTTTATCTTCTTCTTCCCTACTCTTTTAATTTCCGCTGTGCACTTTAATTACCGCTTTTACTTTTGGTTAAGTTTATATTTTTGTTCTTTACTTTCTTAACAACATAGTAAAAGCCTAAGAAGGGTAAATTTTAATTAGTAAAGGTTCATTAATAATTAATTCAACTCCCCCTTCTTAATTATTCTGAGGCCACTTGATCCAACAGATGATGATTAGGATTTTCAAGATTAAGAACCAAAGACTTGTCCTCATCTTGAGTTGATTGTGAGCATCCTTTGATCATGTTTGAAATCAAGTTCTTGAATGAGCTATCCGGTTTAACATAGGATTTAGAACATGTTTCTTGAGTTTGCTTTTTGAATTTTTTACTCCCAATTATCACTTGTTGCAACTTGCTTCTCTTCTTACCTGCCAAAAACAACCCAGCACTGTGGAAGCTTTCAACACTTAAATGGCACTCTTCCTTTTAGTTTCAATTTTTTATCTTCTTTATAACCAAATGCTTCTTTTTTAGTTTCAAATACTTATAACCAAATGCTCTGAAAAAGCAGTACACCACAAGCAATATCAATCAAGCTATTCCCTCCTAACTCCCTCCAAATTCAACAAGAAACATTGATAAATGTAAACATGTTGTGATATCATACACATATTACTAAACCGAATACACATAAGAAAATTATAACAGTAACAACCAGAATAGAACAATTGCTCAGGTGCAATTGGCCCTTTTCTCCTCAACCTGTTTCTTTGTGTTGTTAAAGAAACTTCCTAGTCACTGAAGAGGGGTATGTGAATTTACATGCTGTAAACATGGGTAGAGACAAGCCTCTCCAGCAACATAAGGGAGAGCATTGGGCGTTGTTGCTTCCTTTTTTTTCTGTTATTTTTCTTAAAGAATAAACATCTTTGATGTTAGAGGATAGGAGAATAACTGTCTAGATCTAAATCTGAAATAGATTCAGTTTGTGTTATCAAATTTGCATCCTGATTCTTTAGTTGTGTCATGAACAACTAAAAATGAAAGTCTTACCATTTCTCCTTTGCTTGTAGGTTGCATAATTTCTGATGATATATAGGTAGTTTGTGGCTTAAAAACTATAGGTCCAGATTTTCAAATTGATTTTGCAGCAACTTGATTGAGTTTTCCAGGTAGGGTTTGGCAGCATCTTTTCTTCCTTTTGCTGAGATTCTTCCTTTGCTTCTTTTTCCTGGATTTCTTCCTTCATTTTGTTCAATTTCCAAAAACTTGGGCTTCTACTTATGCACGATGGCTCGATCTCATACTTATCCATCATCAGTGCAAAATAATCCCTTGCTTTTTCTACTGCTTCTATACTTATGCTGTCATCATCTATGTTGATAATCTGTGTTGTCCCCCCATTGTTAATTTCAGCCCTAACTTAATTCCAATTCCTAATATATACCCATCATTGTTGTTGAAAATTTAGGACTACATTGCTTAAGGATTTGAGATACTCCAGAACTTGAATTTGAATGAGTGGAGATAATTGTCACACTCAACACAAATTAGCTTTTTATTAACACATAAATATAGTATAGAGAAAGAGAAAGAGAAGGGAAAGCTTCCTTTGGATAAGGATTAGATACTCAGCTTCCCACACACTCAACATGATAACACGTAAATCAGTATACACACTCAACCTCACACACATACACACTCAAAACATCCCTTTACCTACACAATTGTGTACACAATACACTTGTCTACAATATATATTTTACAATTGTCAATAATCTGTGTTGTTTCTTGCAGGAAGTAGCTGCAGAGGTGGTTCAAAAGTTGCAACCACATGAAGCATCAGCTGTGTTTATTGAGGTGAAATTTGAAGACCAAGGTATTTATCCCATTTTGTTTTGGATTGCTTAGCCTAAAACCTTGTTAGTTGTTACTATAAATTGAATTCACTAAAAATGAAATAAAAACTATATGAGAAGTAAGGATTGCCTTAAAGTTTGTGTTTGGTGGTACTCCTAGGCTTAGGATGTCATAGTCTATGTAAGAGATTAGGACCATGTCTCTACTTAAAGCAATATTTATAATTAGAGCAATATTTATGATTAGGACCACAATGTAACATTCACATTCCCTTCTTCCACCATCTTAAAAGCAATATTTTTGATCATTTTCATAAGTTTCCATCTTTGAGTCAAGAATCTTTGTCACATTCCCTTCTTCCACCATCTTAAAAGCAAAAGATGGGAACTAGGATTTCTCTAAAGTTTCACTAGGATCATAGTTTTTCATTCCCCCAATGATCTCTACCAACACCATACCATAGTTATAAACATTACTTTTCTCTGATATGGCAAAGTTTGTGATCCACTCAGGTGCAAGATACATTGTAGTGCCTCTAAGTGTCGTGAACACATGCCTTTGTTCACGTGTCATGAGCTTAGCCAAACCAAAATCAGAAACCTTGACCCTAAAATTATCATCTAGGAGCACGCTTTCTGGTTTAATGTCACAATGAATAATGTTTGACTCATAATCTTCATGTAGATAAGCAAGTCCTTTTGCTGTTCCAAGTGCTATGTTATACCTTGTATCCCAATCCAACACAAAATCCTCTTTGTTCTTGTTGAATATCCATTTATCCAATGAACCATTAGCCATGTACGCATAAGCAAGAAGTCTATGTACCATAAGCATTGTCTTCATATTATCTTCATTCATTGCAACTTGAGCATGGTTCTCTCTAATATTTGGTGCTTTAACATGATATTCATTGCAACTTGAGCATGGTTCTTTCTATTGATTGATCCAGTTTTGCAGTTTTACTACGTAATTTACTCAAATTACCAATCCTGTGGTTTAGATAAGATGGACCTATAACTAGGATAACATCATTAACATAAATGGACATTGTTTCAAACTCTTTGTGACAAAGGAAATTAGATTCTAAGGTTTTGTGAGTAGCTCAACAAAACTAATTGAATGTGAGAAATCAAACTAAAGCTTTAAAGAGTAGATTGCATGCATTTAGTGAATCAAGTTTGTCAATTATAAGGAAAGAAGGACTTAATGAGGAAACTAGAAAGTAATTGTTTCTAGGAAAGGGGAAAAAATGATTGCTTTGTGATTGGGGTATTTGTTGAGTTAATTTCTTTGTGATTAATGGCCAATTGCTTCTGTGACTAGTGCTGAGTTTTGAATGATGTTTTTTCATTTTTCTTCATTCTGTAGCCTTATGGTTAGTGCATTTGTGGCAACTATTTTGGCTTTTGCTTGCTTCTCTGCGGCAGCTTTAGTTGCAAGGCGTAGGGAGTACCTCTACTGCTTGCTTTTAGGAAGCCCTTGCCACCATTGTGAAAGTTGAAGCCATGTTTTAATCTCTATAATATTTACTATTAATTAGCAGCAAGATGTTAAGTAAGTTACACAACTGTCAACAATACAGCTTTATCTATATTCATGTCAGATTTTAGAGCATTATAAATCTAAGATTGCAACTTTCTTTGTATCAGTTTTTTGCATGTTTCAATAAATGTTGGTTTTTTTCTGGTTTATTAGCACTTGTTTATCCATTAACAATCTGGTCATTATTGCACACACACACACACACATACACACACACACGCACATAGCCACACACACATACACACTCACACACACACACACACACACACACATAACCTACTCATTTGATGAAGCACTTAAAGCAAATTTAAACTTTAAGCCTACTGTTCAGAATTTCGACAAGTGCACCGGATTGCACAAGTAGTATAAAACGGTAAGAACCGAGCATCGAACTCTCAAGAAACTTGTGTTATTTGGTAAACTATTTCAGCAAATAGGTGTCTGGTGTGTAAATGTAAGTGTGAATATGAACAGGTGTATAAACTATATGTGCAAAAAGAAAGAAAATCACGCGAGAGAAATGATGTGTAAAAACAAGTAGAAACACGTTGGTCTTCCTAATAGGTGCTTGATGCTAAAAAATACTCATGTGTTCTTATGGTGTCTCCTGAGATACTAAACCTCGATTCCTTATGATAGTTTAGCCTAGTCCTAATCAAGCATCGTCCGCAGATTCCTCTTGTAAGACTAAACTTAACCAGGACCGCATTAAGACACACATACACAACTAAGTTATCACACCCCGATTCCTCGTGATAGTACGACAACTTAGCCCTGCACTATCAAGGACTTTAGAGTCAGACCAGTTTCCACTGTTGAATGACCCTAACAAAGCATGCATCTACTTGATCAAGGTAAAGGCATACTGGAGTGAAAAACAGATAGCACAGAGAACACACAAAACATCATTAAATAGATAGAAATATATTTACATCAGGTACCTACAGGGAAGATCCAATAGAGGATTTAGCTTTCCATACCATGAAGCCTTCTTTACAACAAAGAGAAGAACAAGATAAAAGATTGCAAAAATACAAGTGGTGAGGATGTCTCCTTCACCTCTAGGATCTCACAATCACTCACAAACTCATTTCAAGCTCTCAAACCAGCTCCTACTTCAAGCTCTGGTCTCTGCAGATCTTCACATAACAAAATCTCTCAAAACTCTCTAGAACTTGGACCTTTCTCTCTCTAGAAACTCTAGACATGCAAAGCTCTGAATCCTAATCCAAACTCTCTCTCTAAAATCTGATTTCAGGCTTAAATAGGTGGCCTTGTTCGTGCTCGTGCGCTTAGCGCACTTATGAACCGCTTAGCGCACATTAGTGAATTTCGGCTTAGCGCGTGCCTTTCTCGCTTAGCGGATGAACTGAAGCGGTGCACTTAGTGAGATGAAACGGTGCGCTTAGCAAACATGTACAACTCATCTTCTTCCAGAGCCTTCCTCGCGCTTAGCCCATGAGTGTTGCGCTTAGCAAACGCTTGCTAAGC
Organism: Glycine max; assembly: GCF_000004515.6. NCBI lineage: Eukaryota > Viridiplantae > Streptophyta > Magnoliopsida > Fabales > Fabaceae > Glycine > Glycine max. Next base: position 28,099,847 of record NC_016090.4, on the reverse strand, counting down.
CAGCAGATTGGCTTAACGAGAAGGTGAAAAACAGCACTTTCCAAAGATTGCCTAATTAATCTGAAATTGAGAGAAAATGATTATTAAACACACAAAATGGAAGTACTAAGTATTTATTATCTATACTTAATAGAAAATACTTATAACACTACAAAATAACCATAAATTGGAAGAGTTTGATACAATTTACACAAGTTTTATACACAAAAGTTAGTCGTTTTCACCAACTAACAACTCCCCTAAATTTATAGTTTTGCTTTTCCTCAAGCAAAAAGAGAACAACCCACTTGTCCTCAAGTGACAATGACATGCAGTGATATGTACAAAGGTGTATGCAATAAAAGTTACTGATTGCATGATAAGAGAATGGAATGGTCCGTCATCCGGCTGATTGCTCCCAGTGGAAGAAGATTGATGGTTTGTATCCAGATTTCGGCAAAGAGGCAAGAAATCTTAGGCTTGGATTAGCTAGTGATGGAATGAATCCATATGGCAATTTAAGCACTCTACATAGTTCATGGCCAGTTCTACTAGTAATTTACAATTTGCCTCCTGGGTTGTGCATGAAGCGAAAATATATGATGTCGTCTATGATGAGAATTGATATTTTTATTATTTATGGCTTACATATATGAAAATGATAGATTAAAAGAGAAAAAGATAGAGAAAATATCAAAAATGAAGATTTTTAACATGTTATCACTTATCTTTTTTATCTTAATCTTTTATTTCTATTATCTTTTATTTATCTTATCTTATCCTTTTTTACCTTTATCATCTTTTAATTTAAATCTTTTATTTTTATCTTTAAATCTTTATTTTATCTAATATATTTCTTTATGTATTGTTTTAAAAGAAGAGTTTAAAGTGAAAAAGAGAAAATCAAACCTAATATAATTGGGTCAAGGTCACATAAATCAAACCTAATGCGGGCTGTGGGCAACCCGCGGACCAAACCCGCATAGTCTGCGGGTTAAGCGGGGCGGGCCCAAAAATATGACATAACCATGAACCGTTTAAAAAAATTGGTCCGTAACCCGCACGGATCGCGGGCCCTGTGAGCCTGTTCATGGACCTGGACCCGTTTATCCACCCCTAACTGCAAGCAGGATGCATGCTGCAGAAACTAATGAGGGTGTTTCCAATAATCACAGTTGAGGATGATGACAGTCACAAGGATCAGAGCCAACGTGAGGTCCAAGGACAGGAATGCATGCATCAACATTTCCTTTTCCCGATGTTCTATGTGTTTCCTTTATAGATTCGGACAAAACTAAGATGCAATTCCTTATAAGCTTTCAGTACTATTCTCCAATTAGAATCAGAGTTACCCCTTAATAAACTATACTAACCTTTAATTCAAACCTTTATTACACTAATAACCAAGGTGAAACTCTAATTCTAATTGGCTAACAGCATCAAGAGCACATAAAGAATTGCATCAAAGTGATAGTTTGGAACCACAGTGGACCATGTTGAAAAAAACATGGTAGCCTTAAAGCTATTCTCTGGTGTGGTGGGAAGTCGGTGGGACACCATGGTTTTTGAGTCCTTACCGCCAATCCAAACACACTGTAAAAGTATATCCTTCCTTTTCCTTTGTGCGTATCAAATTGATCAGCAGAAAGAAAACACAGTTCAAGGATGTCCCATTAAACCCACTTCCTCTTCAACACTTTTCTTAAGTTTCTAAGATACAATCAATTATACCCATAGCTAGAAGAAAACTCATCACAAAACAGTTTCATAAGCATTGTTCGATAGAAAGCTACCATAGCTCACTAACTACAGAAAACAACTCTAAGAAACTTTTAATTGAACTTAACAACTTTCTAGCTGAAATTACCATTGAAACGAAGCGTTTAACACGAAGAAAAACAACACACGCACCACATAACATTTGAAAAACCAAAATGAAGACAAAAAAAGTGAAGGAATTACAGCTTCAGATCGTCATCGATCTCGAGCTTCTTCTGGCAGTTGTGGTTGGATTTGCAATGTTGAACTGCACAAAATAAAATTGCGGAAATTGAGAACCCAACGCAACATGAATTAATCGAAGCGATACGATAAAAAGAAAAACTAGGGTTTGGGAATGAAACCTTCATGGTGTAGTCTCTTCCTGCAAGAAAAATGAAGAAACGAATGATAACTCTGTTGAGAGCTTCAACTCTGTTGAGAGCTTCAACACTTGGAACATGCACGTGAAATGAACTAGGGTTTTACCCTACTTCGCGGAGTTTTGGGCACCGGAAACTGAAATTGCTTTGACCACCCAACAAATTCTTGTAAATTTCAAAAGTATCCATTCTAATAAACATATGGATTTGATAAGAGTAAGTTTACAAATTCGTAATTCATAAGGCTTACGAATTCGTAATCCATAAGTAACACGTAATCCGTATACGGATTGACAATCTGTATGTACATATTATAGTTTTTAAAAAAATATATATTTTATAAATTAATTTAAAATTAATGATCCATGCAGGATTCAAACATGTGACTTTTACATTACTAACACAACCCTCTAACCAACTAAACTAATAGACCAATTATATTATAAAATAATTAATGTCGTTATATATAACACTAAAATTTCTAATCTATATTTAATATACATATAAATTTACATAATAAATTTTGTGATAATTAATTTTGATCTAATAATTATTTTCTTTTACATACATCAATTTTTATGAAATCTGTGATTTTTATTTAAAATTTATATATGTAAAAAAATACATTATTATATTAAAATTAATTGTAATGGCAAACATTTTGCTATTAGCACAACCTACATTGGTGCCTTTTAGCTATATTTCCAAATTGCCCCCTGATAGAAACATGATAGAAACGTGTTTTCATTTTATAAATGGGGGTTGAAAAAACAAGGGACAATGAAAACACGATTTCGGTGTACAAGTATGCAACGAAATCTTGTTTTCATTATTATTTGGGGGTGCAAACAAAAAAATAAAGCAATAGAATACAATTTTGTTGTAAAGTGTACAACAGAATCGTATTTCTATTATACACTGGGGGTAAAAAAATTAACTCAACTAAAATGCGATTATGTTTTTATCCTGTACAATGAAATCATATTTTCACTACACACAACACAATGGACATACAATTTCATTGTTGTATGTACAATAATGAAATTGTAAGTCCGTTGCAATTTTTTCACCCTTTATTCCAACAGCAAAAACAAGATTTCATGTAAATCCAATAAATGGAATCGCATTTCCGTTGAGTCCATTTGTCGCCCTCAACCCCTTTTCACTCTTCCTTCTTCCTCCCATAACTCACCCATCACCTCCCGACTTCTTCCATTCTTGGTCTCCCTTAACTCGCACATTCTTGGTCTTCATCCACAACAACACAAATGGCACAGATGAACACACAACAACACAAATTGCAAGTGGAATCATTAAACCCAAAGTCAATCTTCCAAACAGTGCAATCATACACACAAAATCAAATGAAGAATTGAAAAGCCTATGATGGGGAAAACCTCTTTTGTAGTGAAAAGCCCAATTCCAGCAAAGGATCGACAACCGATTAGTGCCATTCGCGATGCGGCATGATGCAATCTCTATCCTGGGTGGGGTGGCCAGCACAATCTGGAAATAGATCTAGCTCGGATCAGATCTGGAAATAGATTTGGAAGAGGAAAGGACGATGATGGTGGTTGTGATTGCAAAGGATAACAACGGTGATAGTGACTGCAATGACAGTGGAGTTGTTTTGGGTGAGAAAAAAAAATAGAAAGTTAGGGTGGGGACTGTGGCTAAACGTGGAGAGGGGAAGAGAACGAAAAAGGTATGCGAAAATGGAACTATGGGTAATCAAGTAATTGCAAATATTTGGTAGTACCAATAGAATTTTTTGATAGTGGCAATAGTAGTCCCATTTCTTATGACATTGTTTTAAAAGATACTTTGTCCGGGTCAAAATTAATCTCGCTCGTGGTGTATGGTTGTCGTTGATCCAAGAAAATTATGTAAACGGTGAAAATCGAACATGGGCTCTCTCGTTAAATTTAGTTGGGAAAAATGTTTTTTATTTTCATTTTCTAAAAATGTTTTTTATTTTTAAATTTTAGATAGAAAAGCTTTCAGTTTTAAAAAATAAAAATATTGAAAAATATATAGTTTAACTATTTTCAATATAGTAACAAAACTATTTTTAATAAAATTGTGAAATTTTTTTATAAATATAAATTTATAAATAAATTTTAAATAATAAGAATATATTTATGTTTTTTCATAATAAATAAATTTATAAAATATATCCTCAATAATATTAAGTTCAAGATTTAAATATATTTTTTTGTGCCCAAATTTTTTTCATATTTTTAATAATCTATGAAAAAATGCATTTATAGTATATATCCTCATAATATTAAATTCAAGGCTTTGATATATTTTTGGTGCCTCAAAATTTTTTAAATTTTGTATTTGGTGAAGTGAGAAAAGTACCAAGAAGGGGGTTGATTTGGTGTTTTGAAAAAATTTTATGACTTTTTTATTAGTTGGAAAATATTCCTAATGATTATTTAGAAGAAACTACTATAGCTTAAAAAATTGTTTGGAGCTCAAAATATAAATTCAAGTTGCTAAGAATGAAAATGCAACAATTCTATTAAAATAAACCCTTTTATTTCAAAGATGGGTATTCAATAAAAACCTTTTGATCAAAACCAAATTGTTTATGTTGTTTAAGATGTAGAGTAACAAATTTAATGTTCTTAATTAAAACCAGATTTTAGAGTTATGCAAAAGCAAAAAAGAAAGAGATGGAGAAGAAGAGTGCACAAATATTCTTATACTAGTTCACCCTAACCTTGGATTACATCTCATCCTTATCCTTTAAGATGAATTTCCACAAACACAACCAGTTCATAACTGCATCAGCAACCACTGGATTTCACAACCTTGCCAACTTCCCATTGGATTTTCAACCTAGTTTTTGCCAAACCATCGCCACCATTGGATTTTACTCTTACTAGATAATTCTGGGTTTTACAGAATATGGGTATGTGCTTCTACTACACAGAGAATAAATTTTCTACTCACAAGAGGAATTATACTCGGGAATAGGATGTCTCACTTATAACTAAAGTTATTACAAGTTATAGAGCTCGATACAAAAGTGGGTCACTCTCACAAAGAGGGTTGAAGCTAGAACACAAAATTTCTCACAAAGAGATTTTGTTCAAGATGTTGTAGAAATGGAGTGCTTCAACTTAGTTCTTCATAGCATTCGAAAATGCCTTAAAAGACTTCAAATAGACCATTGGAGAGGGCTCCGCACAACTGTCATACTTATGTAATAAGAAAAATCATTTCCCAACTATAATGATGTGATAGCTGTCAAAAACATTCTGAGGTTCCATTATGAGGAACCATTTTGAAGAACCTTTCTGATGGTCATTCTAAAAAACCATCACAATATTTATTCTGATGTTTTACTTAGAATGAATCTATGCTAGATGAATTCCTTTGATGAATTTTAGATTGATGTTTCATTCTAATGTAGTGTGACTTCATTACTTTTAACACTTCTTCATATCTTCAAGCATTCTGAAGTTGATTACTTCATAAAGACTCAGTAGAAATTATAATTGTTGGTGTGTTAGTGTTCTATCCAAGGTCAGACTGAGTATTATTGTTCAGTACTTTATCTTGAGGCTTCTTACCAGTGTTTTCCATGGACAACTATAGCTTTCAACAAACTTGCATCTTCTCATGCAGATAGATCTTACTTTATGATGTGCCCTCAATAATTGTGGCAGCATATGGAAATTGAAGAACTTTGAAACAACAATCTGGTCAAATTGTTCAAGTGATGCATTCTCAGTCTCTTTGAACTATTCTGATGTTCAGGAAATCAGAGTCTTGGTCTTTATCATTATGATGTTGACTTAGAAGGTTAAGTGCTCCAGTAGTTTTCAAGTTGAAATGCCAAATATTGATGACACCAATGGGTGGAAATGACTACTAAATGCATTCTTGACGATAGATGCCTATATACAACACATGTGTTTGGTCCCTGAGCACATCTTTCATTTTCGTCTGATACACCATCTACAGAGATAGAGTGAGAGTTTGGAAGAACCAAAACAAAGCAACTCTTTCATGACAATGACTGGAGGAATATTCTGATTCTAATTTCTGTATTTGTTAATGACTTGTGTTTCATTTTTGTTGTTTGTAACATCAAGATCAGCGGGACTTGTGGTATATAAAACAATATTATGCCTAATTCCTTATATGATCTTTAAACAACTTAATATATAATTTTAATCAAATTATAAATGTTGTGACAAATCCATAATTAATCAAAATTATAAAGATCACTTAAACATAAAACTTAGTCATATGAGAATAAATCATGTTATGCATTTCAAGATCAAGATATAATACAATGATGAATAAAATTCCCACATATAATTTAATAATTGAAACATAATATTATGCATTTGATTTCATATATATATGCATGGAATAAAAATTTTTCAGAATATATTCATGCATAAAATAAATCAAAACTCAATAAATTGCAAAGGTAAATAGAAATACATAAGAATATAACAAATGAAAAACAAGTAAATATCAAGGAACTTGTAATGATCTAGTGGTTTGTGCAAATTCTAGTAACTTGTTGGTTGTGTGTTCAAAACCTAATTAGTGCAAAAATGGTGCATTTTCCTTTTTTATAGAACAAAAATATTGTGGTATCCCCAAAATAATGACTGGTTTAATAGTAAGGATTTAATTAACAAAAACCATGGTAAATTTTTTTTTCTTATTTTTCTTTTTCATTTCTTTCTCTTTTCACCATAACTAGGTTTAGAAGGAAAATTCTCACTATAGAGTCCTGAATGGCCAGTTCACAACTCTATTCGGAGTCATTTCTTTCTTACCGCTCATAATCTCTAAACTATTTTGCTGTCTCAAAAGGAAGAATGTACCAGTCATTACTTTAGGTCATCACGTGAAAATAAAAGAATAAAATACGGTCGATAAACTCTTTTACAAATAAATTTGCTAATGCTTTCATTTCTAATAACAAGATTGATCATAAATGCATTAATCATTTAAAGCTGTCCAAAATATGGGAGTTTTACAAAATACATAGTGTCATCCAGAGCAAAGGTGTCCACAGTGATGGCTTCAGCCACATGTATACAATCATCAAATTCCTATACAACAGGTCTACCCATACAAAAACCAAAGAGTAAAGCATTGTACCCCAGTTCCCCTTGACTGGCTCATGTTGGAGGTAGCCATAGGTTGCTTCCCCTTGTTGCTAGCATACGGCTTCATCCTCTTGTTACCATTTCCTCTGAAAGGATGGTTTCTATGAGGTCCTCCAACACCTCTAGCTTGCCTCTTCTTCATCTTATCTTCAAAAATCCTGCACTTTGTCACCAGCTGGTTAAAATCCATGATCTGCATGTAGCTAATCGCCTGTTGGATCTCCAACCGAAGCCCATTCTCAAACTGAGCACATAAATCTTCCTCATTCCGAGCATCTTGGTATTGAGGCCAATACTATAGAAGCTCATTAAACTTGGCCGTGTACTCCCCAACGGACATGTTTCCTTGCTTCAAATCCAGAAATTCTCTCGCCTTCCTCTTCCTGAGATCTCGTGGAAAGTAATTCTCCAGGAATTTGTCCTTGAAGGCATTCCAAGGAATCACGCCTCCAGGTGCAACAAACAAAGGCTTCACGAACTTCCACCAATTCTCGGCCTCCCCTTGGAGCATAAATGTCGCATAAAGGACCTTATGCTCCTCAAGGCAACCCATCGCCTCGAAAATCTTCTCCGTCTCAGCTAACCACAACCTAGCACCTTCCGGATCATAGTCTCCACTGAACTTTGGCGGGTGGTTCTTACGGAAAGCCATGAGTCCTCGATACTCCGCCAGCTCTACATCACGTTAGAGTTTCCAGCACAGCGGTGATGCGGTCGAGGACATCACGGTTATGATCCCTACCACGTCCTGCCATACCTATCCTGTAGGAAAACTATTAGTACCCAAGAAATCCTAATGAGAGAGTGTACCACACAGGCTATGACAGTTATAACAACATCCTTCTCTTTATACATACTTATACACACAACAACCCTATGAATCAGTCACACATCCATGCTCAAGACAAAAAGGCAGAAATACACACAATGTGTGACTTAACGTCACTCCCCGAAACCTACTTCCAAGTTTCAGAGATACACAACATTCACACAGCAAGACCATAACAGGTTCACTAGAATCCAACTTTTGCTCTGATACCACCAATTGTGGCGTCCCCAAAATAATGACTGGTTTAATAGTAATGATTTAATTAACAAAAACCATGGTAATTTTTTTTTCTTATTTTTCTTTTTCATTTCTTTCTCTTTTCACCATAACAAGGTTTAGAAGGAAAATTCTCACTATAGAGTCCTGAATGACCAGTTCACAACTCTATTCGGAGTCATTTCTTTCTTACCGCTCATAATCTCTAAACTATTTTGTTGTCTCAAAAGGAAGAATGTACCAGTCATTACTTTAGGTCATCACGTGAAAATAAAAGAATAAAATACGGTCGATAAAATCTTTTACAAATAAATTTGCTAATGCTTTCATTTCTAATAACAAGATTGATCATAAATGCATTCATCATTTAAAGCTGTCCAAAATATGGGAGTTTTACAAAATACATAGTGTCATCCAGAGCAAAGGTGTCCACAGTGATGGCTTCAGCCACATGTATACAATCATCAAATTCCTATACAACAGGTATACCCATACAAAAACAAAAGAGTAAACCTAACAATCAGTCCTAGATACACCCACCCTCAAAAAGTATATAAAACTAGTCCATGGAACTGTCCACTATGATGAAGAGCCTCCACTGGTCGCCATCTCTCTCGGTCCACTATCCTCCGTAGAGTCTGCCTCAGATGCCGACATGACTTCCTCGGGAGAATCCACCTCAGGAAGTGGGTCCTCATCGCCCTCTAGAAAGTCAAGAGCATCCACCGCAGGCTCAGGAGGTAGCTCCTCGGGATCCTCCTCAGGGTCTTCCTCGGATGACGTCACCTCGATCACTTGGACTGGCTCCACTAGACGATATGGTGTAGGCGTGGGTAGTATCCACTCCACAGTGCGCTGAAGCGTGCGCACGGGTTCATCTGGATGCACCAAAGAAGTCGCCGTAAATCGAATCGTGCCCCGAAATCGGCACCTCGTGTTGCCTTCGAGGGTCTCCCAAGCTCCCTCTAGGCACTCCATCTCTACTCGATCATGGATTAGCTGCGCCGCCATCACGATCTACAAGGAAGAAAAGAAAGGGGTAGACTCTTTCACAAGAATCTAACCATGCCACAACACAATACTTCTCATAACCATTACATGCAAGTAAGAGGGGTATCTTTAGGCTTTTCATCTCTGGTAATCGATTACACAACCTTGGTAATCGATTACCAGAGGCCAAACTCGAATCACACAGCTTCAGGACATGAAAACCTGAAAAAGGCACTGTGTAATCGATTACACATACCTGGTAATCGATTACCAGTGACCCATTCCTCTGTGTAATCGATTACACAGACTGGTAATCGATTACCAGAGGCCTCTACAACCTGCTACCTTCATTTCTAAGCCTGGTAATCGATTACACCCCCTTGGTAATCGATTACCAGAAGCCCTCATGACTTCCTGATCTCGTTTTCAAGCCTGGTAATCGATTACACCCCTTGGTAATCGATTACCAGAGACCATCTTAGCCTCCTGTCTTCATTTTTAAGCCTTGTAATCGATTACCCACCCTTGGTAATCGATTACCATAGGCCATATCTCACATATCAATCAAATTTCACAGCTGGCCAGCCACCACAAGCCCCCATGCTTTGTGGTCTTTGTTCCTTTTATCTGTTGACTGCCAGGAGCTCGTCTGTTTAGGTACATCACAAGTTCTCACTGACTGACTATGCCCGGGTTGGGTCGGGATTGGTCAAGCTTGGTTTTGGGCAATAGCACCCCACCTGACGTCCCCAAGGTCTCCTGACCCCCGCGACATATCTCCAGGTACCACTCTGTGGTCAACGAATAAAAGCAGGAAGTTCACCCTTCTACACTTCCTCATCTCAAGCTTGTAGGATTATGGGGTACCCATCACATGTGGTACTAGGTGGCGGTCGGGCGATGGTGCACAACAAGTTTTCCACATCCACAAAGCGCGCATAAACCCATCATCCCCTGTTGCCCACCTCCAACTGAGCTCACGTACTCCCATGTAGCCCATATCCTCGTTTCTCTCAACACCAGGTCCCTATCAATCCTCCCAAGCTTCCCCAACATTCAAGTAATTCAACAATCAAACACCACAAACTATCACAGCCAAGAAAACAGGGCAAAGGCAGAAAACTCTGCCCAAAACACCAACCAAAATCACAGCTTTTCTCACTTAAAGACCCCAGTAACAATTCCTTCGTTCCAATTCGTTAACCGTTGGATCGACTCCAAAATTTTACTGGAAGTCTCTAGTACATAAGCCTACATTTTTACCGTTGGGATCTACTAGCAAACATCCAGAACTCATTCTACATTACTCTTTCCACAACCAGCAAATACATGGCATTTTTCTGCACTTATGCAAAATTCTGCTGCACAATTTCACAGCAAAATTCTGCATAAAGTGCAGATTTCGAAAAACCACACTTCCTCTGATCCAATCTTGCCCAAATCAAATCCTACAAGTCCCAAATCATGTATCAATCATGTCTAAACCAAAGTCAAGCTTCAAACCACAGCAACACAAAATCTAGGTGTCCAAAACCCCTCAATTCAATGGTTTTTCTAGGTTTGAAAAGTGAAATTGAGAATGAGGTAAATTTGAAGCAAACTCTCACCTCACACCAGTCCATAACATCAATCTAAACTTGCTCAAACTGGATTTACGCTTAAAATCTCACCGAATCAAAATTTGACTCTACAACACCCAAATTTACCCTAGAAATGGCTCTTTGTTCACTTTGGTCATTTGTTTTTCTCTCTAGCTCAGCCTAAACTTTCTCATAAGTCCTAAATGGCATTTCAAGCTAGGATTAACTCATTTTAACCTCCATTTACCACAGAATCCAGATTTAACCTTCCAACTCTCAAAGCCTCACTTTTTTTTCACTCATAACACCACATTCTCACTTTCTAACCCTAGGTTAACTCTACCCTTCATCTCTAACAGTTTTCCATAAGCAATTTCAGCACATAAACATCACAAGCATCATCATAAAAACCCTAGAACTGAATGGGTAAGCTTAACTCATCCAAACATGGCAAGTTCGACATGCTTTCAACAAATTCCTTCACAAATAACTATCATGAAGCAGAAAACTAGCAAAACTACCCATCATATCTCCCAAAACCCCATACCCACGAAAATCAAGAGAGAAAGAAGTCCACCCAAACCTGAAATTTCGAAGTCCCACACGTAGAGACGCGCTTCACGACTCCGAAAATGCCCTCCTTTCGTGATTTGGAGCAGAAATGATGGCCAAAGGTTGGAGCTTTGTTGGGCGACAATGGTGGAGGAAGAAGAAGGAGAAAAGCAACGTGAGGGAGAGGGAGAGAGAGAGCTGTCTGAAATTGGGCTGAGTGAAGAGAGAGAGAGTTGTTTTTTAGTTTTAAAAGGCTTTTTCCCTCTTTTATTATTATTTTATTTAAGCTATGCCACATGTCTTCATTTGAGTGGAGAAAGAAGGGCCCACTTTCTCTTTTGATTGTGACCCATACTCAGCCACAAAAAGTGAGAAAAATATGACCTTTGAAACGCTAAAATCCTACCTCGGTTTGCGTGTCATTTCTCCGGTTCCAGTTCCTCGCGTTTCTCTGCGTCCGTCGGGGCCAGTTTTCGAAAGTAGGCAATATATATATCAAAACGCTCAGAATAAGATCCCGAGCGTGGCTCAGAGGTTGGTTTTGTTAAATTTTAATTCGCACGCAAAATGATGATTTTTAAACTAATTAATTAAGAATTAACCCATAACCTCCCAGTTATGGATTTCTCTTCCTTAATTAGCCTAACCCGCATATCTTGCCCCCACTATTCCTACTTCTATCAAGAACATATATGCATATACACTGAATAATACTTATATATATATATATATATATATATATATATATATATATATAATCATTCAGAATACATCGTTTCCAAAAATTCCGGGTAGAAATTTCCAGGATGTCACAAATACTATTCATCATCTTCAACCCCTGCTATCTCGAGTAGCTCATTCCTTTGGTTTTCTTTTAAATAAATAAATAAATAATAAAAATAAGATTAGGTCATTAGAACTCTCACTATATATAAGAACTCTTAACCCTAAAGCAGTTCAACAAAACATTATGTTCTTTTTTCTCGGACTTTCAAGAACCCTAACAAAGCAACCGGATGAGGAGCTTTTGAGAGCACCAGAAACACCACCATTGCTAACAGAGAATGTAGAAGCAAATGACTTTGGTGTTTTGATGATGATCATGATGATTTGATGCAAATGATGCAAATGCGCTTTTCAAGTTTAAATTCAAGACAATGATTCAAGAATACAAGCCACAACATCAAGATGATCACTAGTATGTCAGGAATGGAATTCCTATTTGATATAGCAAAAGGTTTGGCCAAGTAATTTAAGTTAAAAAGTGTTTTTCAAGAGATTTACTCTCTGGTAATCGATTACCAGAGGATGTAATTGATTACCAGTGGCCAAAAATGATTTACAACAGCTACTAAATATTTGAATTCAAATTTTAGACTGTGTAATCGATTACACAATATTGGTAATCGATTACCAGCAGTTAATAAATGTTTTAATTCAAATTTTTAAACCTGTAATCGATTACACAAATCCTGTAATCGATTACCAAAGGAGAATTTCAGAAAATAACTTCCAAGAGTCACATCTATTCAAATGGTTTATGAATGGCCATTAAAGGTCTATTTATATGTGACTTGGAAACACGAATTGTGAGAGAGTTTTCATTGCCCAAAAATTTTTATCCTCTCAAAAGATTAAGAGAGTTTTTCTGAATTGAAATGTCTTATCCTCTCAAAGATTCCTTGGTCAAACACTTGCATATTCAATAAGGAATTGTGATTGATCTTCATTGTACAATCTATCTCTTTCAAGAGAGATTTCTTCTTCTCTTCTTCTTACTTCTGAAAAGGGATTAAGAGACCGAGGGTCTCTTGTTATAAAAGAATTCTAAACACAAAGGAAGGATTTTCCTTGTGTGTTCAGAACTTGTAAAAGGATTTTACAAGAGAGTGAAAAATCTCAAGTGGGTTGCTTGAGGAATGGACGTAGGCACGGGAAGTGACCGAACCAGTATAAATCAAGTTTGCATTTCTCTCTTCCCTTAAACTTATTTTATTTATTGCTATTTATCTTTGGCTTGAAAGAAGTTTATTTTGAATTGTCTTTTGAGTAATTCATGTTAAGGGTGCATTGTTAATCTAAAAATAGAGAGTGAAATTTTAATTGGGGAATAGTTCTTGTTATCTTAATTCAACCCCCCCTTCTTAAGATAACTGAGGCCATTTGTCTAACAGAGAACGCTTGAGCGACTACCTCGAGGTAAATTATGAGTTACTCACGCTTGGGGATTAGAATGAACATGTGTAGGGATTCCTAGAAGATCAATTTTTGGGTTATTTTGGGTTGTTTTATGAAATGTAATTTTGTTCTTATATTTTAAATCACGGATTTATTGTGTTTGACGGACTAATTGGTATCCTGATGCAAAATTATTGTGAAATTGATGTGTTCCTCTATTGAGTGAGAATCCTAAAAAATTGGGCTTTTTTTCTAATTGATGAATTAAGCAAGGAGGAATTTACCATAAGGGGAATGACCTCTTTCTGTTCCTCTATTGTATAATTTCTTTAGATACTCATAACATTTTCTCTTTTTTTGCCAAGGATATATTCTATCAAATTGTACTTTATTTTTGAAATAATTCTAAAAAAAAAAATTGTGATTAATTTCCGTGATGATGGTGCAGTGCTCGAAATCAAGCTGTTGTTTCTAATTGTTGGTTGAATTTTCATGACTTCGTTAGAATACACTTAAGATATACGTGTATGTGTGTGTGTGTGTATATATATATATATATATATATATATATATATATATATATATATATTAAACTTACATTAATATTTTAATATATTTATATTAATGTTTTTTAGTACATTTAATTACTTATATATATATATATAATATTTATCTAATGATATGTTTATTATTATCGTTATTATTAATTATATATATATATATATATATATATATATATATATATATATATATGTGTATATATTTAGTATTACATGTCTTTGTATAGTGGGGTGTTATATATATTTGATGCATGTAAATATATTTATAAGCTTTGAAGTTAGATATATCTTATTATTATAATACATGTTTATCTATTTGTTAAGTATATTTTGTAGTTAATTAATTGTGGGATGTTAAATTATGGACATGGGATATAGTTGTGAAAAAGTGAGTGGTTAATATTTGATGTGATATTACTCATGTTGTGAATTGTGAATTATATAATAACCCGACTAGTGTTTATCTTGGAAAAAATGTTTATGTGCGAAGTGCTGAAAGAAAATTGTAGGTTCCAAGTTAGGAACCTAAAGTGTGAAATTGGGGGCAATGTGTTAAACATGTTTGAAACACAAGTGTGAGGTCATGGGTATTGTATAATTCATGAGCAGTGTATGCATGCAAAAGTTATTTTTAGGGGTTGGACCTAAATCAGGAAGGTGAGACCTTAACGGATTTTTGGAAGTCTAGGCCTTGGGGGTAAAGACACTCAGTTTGAGTGCTCCTTTAAGCTTATGTTGATTCCATATGATTGGAGCAATCTTGCAAAATAGAATGACCCTGACTGGTCACTTTATGATTTTACTTTGTGAGAGTTATCTGACATACCCATTGTGTAGCGTGTCTTGTTATGTACGACGATCTCGAACTCATTCACCGTTGGATCGTCGTGAAATTTAAACACCAGGTTCACAACCCAATTCCGAGAATTTGCACCGTTTGAAATTTCAAAATCATGTCTGAGCTTATAGGAAAACCCTTCGCATTGTAGCCTTTTAATTTCCCGCAGAAACCCAAAACTGTCTCGGTAAAACTATGATCCCGGTTTCATTAACCGTTGGAGTTTCATGAAATTTGGATATGTTGTTAGAAACTCAATTGTGAACACTTCCACCATTGGGATTTGTGAGATAATATTCGTGGAGGGAGAGAAAGGAATCGCATGAAGACAATACAAGTGAAGGTTTCAATCTCTTCTACGTCTCTCTGACGTTTGAGAATTCTATTAGAGCAGTCGGAGGAATAACTGAAGGAATCTCAGGGAACCACTGGTGATGTTGTTATCGCTGGCTGAAGGCACGTGAGTCCGCTCAGAGATAAAGGATGAGTTATTCACAATTGGAGATTAGTGAGAACATGTGTAGGGATCCTTAGAAATATCAATTGGAATGAGTTTTTGGGTGTTTTTGCAATTTTCATTTTATCCTTATAATTATTACAGTGAATTATATATGTTTGACAGACCAATTATTGTGAAATTGATATGCTATTGTGTTGAGCGTGAATTCTATAAATCGAGCATTTTTCTAATTAATATGAATTGATGAAATACAGTAAGGAAAAATTTAGAGAGAGATATTGATTTTGTATTTTCTGTTTTTCTTGTTTTTTTTAGGTTTTTATTTATATAATTTTAAAAAAAATAATATCATAATTGAAATTGACCAAAGTGTTCATATAATTATTTAGAATTTGTGCATTGAAAGCTTACTTTGATATTTGTGATTCAATATGATGTATGCTAGCTTATATATATAGAGGTAGTTATTTATATTAATAATTTATGTAAATAATATTGTAGAGTGTTATAGTATGATTCCAAAATTTATTAAGTGCTGGAGTTTCAGAATATTATGGTTAAATTTGATGAACATGTGTGTGTTGTACCTTATGAATATCATTAGGAATGTTATGAGATGGTTGATGTGATGTTATGAGATGTTAAAGTGTGGACATGATATTCGATTGTGAATAAGTGGATGTGTTTAACACTTGATGTTACATTAATTATATTGTGAGCTATGAATTATACAATAACCCGACCAGTGTTTATGCGCAGCGTTAAAGAGAAAGTGTAGGTTCCTAGTTAGGAACCAGTGTTAAATTGTAGCGCAGTTGTGTTAAACATGTTTGAAACATGAGTGTGAGGTCGTGGTATTGTATAATTCATGAGCAGTGTTTATAAATGAAATATGTGATGAATTATGGAATAATATGTTGCCTTGAGATTATAATATTGTTATTGAGATTAAGTAAAAGTGTAAAGTAGAACATGTGTTGAATTGTGAGATACGTGAAAACATGCGATGGTGGATGGTGACATTATGAGATGTGAAATTGTGAATGAGTTTTGGTTGTAAATAAGTGTGTGATTAACTCTTGATGTGACATTATTTGTGTTGTAAGCTGTGAATTGTACAATAACCCGACCAGTGTTATCTTGAGAAAAGTGTAAATGCGCAGTGTTAAAGAGAAAGTGTAGGTTTCCTATTTAGGAACCAATATTAAAGAGAAAGTGTAGGTTTCCTATTTAGGAACCAGTGTTAAATTGTAGCGCAATATGTTGTACGTGTTTAACACACGAGTGTGAGGTCATGGGTATTGTATAATTCACGAGCAGTGTCTGTGTGCTAAAATGATTTAGGGGTTGGACCTGAATCAGGAGGGAGAGGCCCTGACGGACTCTTCGGAGTGTAGGCCTTGGGGGTCACTAGGTTTGAGTGCTCTTTTAAGCCTATGCTGATCCCATATGGTTGGAGTATTCTCGCAAAACATCGTGACCCTGACTGGTCTCCCTATGATCTTACTTAGTGAGAGTGACCTGACAAACCCATTGTGTGGTGTGTCTTGTTATGTACTCCTAAGCGCCCCAGGGTGGTTTTTCACTGACATGGTACCACATTACATATAGGCTTGAGTCTTAGCATAACTGTCTCATGCGCTTGCTAATTGTTTATTATGAAATTGATGTGTTATTATGTCTTGATTAGAGTGTGCGATTCTTGTGTAATGTGATTGATGAGTGAAAAGTGAACTTTCAATGACAAAGTGGTGAAATTACGTGAATTACGTGTAACTAAGTTTTATTTGGTTTATATGATATGTATATCTAGTTGTCTTGTTTCTCTATTAGTTAGGAATGTGATAACTCACTCCCCGCGTGTTATTTGTGTTTGGATCCTATGATGATCTTGAACTTTGTGTTCGGGGGAGCAGATGACTAGGTGAATTGCTTTAAGGAACCATATGCTGAAGGACGTCGGGACACAACACTCTGATAGGATGTGGCATTGGGGTATAGGATTTTATAGACGGCCTTGTTTGAGCCGAAGTGAATTTATTATTTATTTAGAAAAGTTTTATGATGATGTTAGAAAGGTGAATGTGAGCCTCCTACCCTCTTGAAAGGTTTGTATTTAAATATGTGTTAAAAACTTGAATTAAGTTTATTTTTTTTAATTATTTCTATTAGTACATATATGTGTGGGGTAGAGGGTGTCACATTTCACCTTTTTGAAAAGAAGACTTGCCAAAGTGCCATTGCTCATGTAGTCATAAACCAACAATCTTTCTACTTCAACCTCACAAATAACCAATCAACCGAACCAAGTTCTTGTGATGAGTGAGACCAATGACATGTAACTCATTCTTGAACTCCTTCTCAACCTGTTGGAAAAGCAAATTGTTCAGTTTTTTCACTGCTATTGGAATAGCTGAGCCTATGTTTATCACTCTTTCATAAACAACACCAAAAGACCCTCTTCCTAGCTCTTTTTGGAAACCATTGGTAGCTCTTTGAAGCTCTTTATAACTGAAGCAATGCAAATTAGTTTCAAGGGCCTTTTCACTTTTGCTAATTCCTCTATGCTTCTTCTTGTACTGAAAAATGAAGAAAAAGATCCTACATAAGGCTCCAATTAATATGACATTGAGAAATGTAGAGCTGCCAAAAGCCACCCAAGCAACCACACTTTGTGACACCCTTTACCCATTACATATATACTAATAAAGGAATAAAAATTCAAATATTAATTAAAGTATTTTTATAATTTTTTTTTCAAAACAAGTCTTCCAAAGGGGAAAAAGGCTCACATTTATTTTCTTCTACATCATATTCAAACTTGTCCAAATAAATAATAAAGTAATCTCGACTCAAACAAGGTCGTCTAAGCTTCATACAATTAATATAAAACCTATATCCTAATGTCACATCCTATCAGAGCGTTGTGTCCCCGTGTCCTCTAGCATGAGGTTCTTCATAGTCATCCACCTATTCATCTGCTCCCCCGAACACACGTTCAAGATCATCACAGGATCCAAACACAACAACACACAGGGAGTGAGTTATCACATTCCTAGCTAATAGAGAAACAAGACAATTAAATATACATATTATATAAATGAGATACTACTTGCTTAAACATAACTCACGTAATTTCATCACGTTGTCATTCAAAATTCACTTTCAATCATCAATCACATTACACAAGAATCTCACACTCCAATCAAGATATAATAACACATCAATTTCATAATAAACAATTAGCAAGCGTATGCAACAGTTATGCTAAGACTCAATACTATATGCAATGTGGTATCATGTCAGTGAAAAACCACCCTAGGGCGCTTAGGAGTACATAACAAGACACACCACACAATGGGTTTGTCACATCACTTTCACTAAGTAAGATCATAGGGAGACCAGTCAGGGTCACGATGTTTTGCGAGAATACTCCAACCATATGGGATCAACATAGGCTTAAAGGAGCACTCAAACCCGGTGACCCTCAAGGCCTACACTTCGAAGAGTCCGTTAGGGCCTCTCCCTCCTGATTCAGGTCCAACCCCTAAAATCATTTTAGCACACAGACACTGCTCGTGAATTATACAATACCCACAACCTCATACTCGTGTTTTAAACACGTACAACATATCGCGCTACAATTTAACACTGGTTCCTAAATAGGAAAAATATACTTTCTCTTTAACACTGGTTCCTTAATAGGAAACCTACACTTTCTCTTTAACACTGCGCATCAACGCTTTTCTCAAGATAACACTAGTCGGATTATTATACAATTCATAGCTTACAACATAAGTAATTTCACATCAAGTGTTAACTATACACTTATCCACAACTAAAACTCATTCGCAATTTCACATCTCATAGTGTCACAATCCATCATCACATATTTACATGTATCTCACAAATTAACACATGTTCAACTTTACACTTATACTCAATCTCAATAACAATATTACAATCTCAAAGCAACATGTTATTCCACAATTCATCACATATTTCGTTTATAAACACTGCTCATAAATTACACAATACCATGACCTCACACTCATGTTTCAAACACGTTTAACACATTGCGTTACAATTTAACACTGGTTCCTAACTAGGAACCTACACTTTCTCTTTAACATTGCGCATAAACACTGGTCAGGTTATTGTATAATTCATAGCTCAATATAATTAATGTAACATCAAGTGTTAAACACATCCAGTTATCCACAATCGAATATCATGCCCACACTTTAACATCTCATAACATCACATCAACCATCTCATAACATTCCTAATGATAATCATAAGGTACAACATACACATGTTTATCAAATTTAACCATAATATTCTTAAACTCCAACACTTAATAATTTTTGGAATCATATTATTTACATAAATTATTAATATAAATAACTACTTCTATATATATAAACTATCATACATCATATTGAATCACAAATTTTAAAGTAAGCTTTCAATGCATAAATTTTAAATAATTATATGAACACTTTGGTCAATTTCAATTATGATATTAATTTTTAAATTATATATAAAAAACCTAAAAAGCAAGAAAAAGAGAAAATACAAAATTAATATCTCACTCTAAATTTCTCCTCACTTTATTTCATCAATTCATGTTAATTAGAAAAATGCTCGATTTATAAGGGTCATGCTCAACACAATAGCATATCAATTTCACAAAAATTGGTTTGTCAAACATATATAATTCACAATTATAACTATAAGGATAGAATAAAAAAAGACGGAAACACCCCAAAACCCATTCCAATTGACACTCTAAGGATCTCTACACATATTCTCATTAATCTCCAATTGTGAATAACTCATCCCTTACCTCTAAGCAGACTCACGTGTCTTCCGAAAGCGATAGCAGCATCTCTAGCAAGTTCCTAGGATTCCTCAATTTCTTCCTCTAGTTGCTCTGATAGGGTTCCCAAATTTTAGAGAGAATGAGAAGAGATTGAAGCCTCCATTTGTACTGTCTTTGTGCGATTCCTTTTTCTCCCTCCACGAAAATTATTTCGCAAATCCCAACGGTGAAGGTGTGCGCAATTGAATTTCACACAACATATCAAACTTTCATGACAATAACCGGGATCATAGTTTTACCGAGACATCTCTGGGTTTCTGCGGGAAAGGAAAAGGCTACAATCCGAGGGATATTTCTCTTAGCTCAGACATGATATCTAAATTCCCAACGGTGAGAATGCTCAGAATTGGGTTGTGAATGTAGTGCTCAAATTTCACGATGATCCAACGGTGAATGAGTTGGAGATCGTCATATTTCTGAGATATGTTTGGTGGGCTGCGGGAAAAAAAAAGAATTTTGAGAGGAGAAGGAGAAAAACGAAAATGAGGCCAAGAGGAGACACCTGACTTAACATAGCTATTTATACATAGGGTACTCCGCCTATTATTTTTTCTATATTTATTTATTTATTTATTTTTACTAAAAAGCTTTTTAAATTTATTTATGAAAAAAATGGGATGTTGCACACTTAAAGTGCTCTTACTATTCTCATTCACTTTGGCTTGTGGAACAACCAAAGAGGAATTATCTTTCCTCACTTTCATGAAGGTCTTGGCACAATTAAGTCCAACAACATCAACTCAACCATTGGAAAGAGGTAACTTCTTCTTAAAGCAACTATTACCTGATCTGAAAATGGTAACTGGACACATCCAATCTTCTAAACATGACTGCTTACATTGTTCCTCAGTAAAAGGCTTAAGAAGCACATAATCTAAAAGAGGCCAATCTGTATTTATCAACACTTCAAAATCATATTCAGCCACATCTTCTTTCCTTCCAATCAGCTCATCTTCTGCACATCCTTGTATGAAATCAGGCTTACAGCTACCATAGGGGTGATTAGGGTCAAGCAAAGAGTACCATTTTGGGCATTGACAACTTGACCTTTGATCACCTCCCAACGTGCAAAAACTATTAAACCCACAAACACCAAATAGGACTCCAAGCATCACTCTCAGAGGAACTCTTTGCATGTTGATAGAGTGTGAATATCCCATCAAAATTAAGAGTTTCTCTAAAGGAAGATTCATTAGTAGAGGCTCTACTCCATGTTGACAAGTTGTATCTCTCATTGTTCTTCCTCAAAATATACACGTACCCTAATGGTTCAAACACCAACCGAGTTCCAGGACTCGATGTGTTGGACTCTTCAATCCTAGTTTCATAGTAGTTTTCACTGGCATACTCAAAGGGTGAGTTCAAAGCATGAATCGAAAGAATACCATCCATTTGAAGAAGCAACTCAAACCTCCCCTTTGAGAAATTTGACTCTAGAAATCTCGATGAAAGCTTCTCACCCTTTTCAAGAGATTGTGAGGGCAACAAGGTGTCCCTTGGATCCTTTAAAGTCTCCCATAACACACCTTGATGGTTTTCATCCACAAGCACAAAGTTGCCATTGTCCTTTTAGAAACCAAGTGAAACTTTACCATTATGGTTATCATTTTTCCACAATAGCTCACCATTTAGGGCAGTGAGCACTAATCCATCATCAGCAGTGAGTTCAACCTTTGACCCCTTTGAAGCAGGAGTCTCTCCATTGGTATACCAAACAACAATTTTCTCAGGAATCTTAGCATACCAAATGAAAACCAAGAAATTATTAGTGTCCTCAAGTAGGACAAATCCAAAGGCAAAGTCACCAAGAGGTGAAACCACCCATGATGAGGGGTTGTTATTGTTGCTAGTTGTTTTGGCTAAAAGAGAATCACCAACAACTATGTTTCTTCTTGATTGACCATGAGGTGAAACCATCCATGAGGCTTTGCTAGTTTTTTTAAGAAGAGAGTGACCAATGATTTTGTTACTTCTGGTTTGAGCCACAACAAAGATTTGTAGCAAAACCATTGAGCAAGGCCATGTGGCAAGCTGATGAGAAACCATGACTAGGTAGATTCATGTGTTCATTGAGATTCTGTTTATGTAATTCATGCAATGTTTTATAAACAAGCCTTGT
Organism: Glycine max; assembly: GCF_000004515.6. Taxonomy (NCBI): domain Eukaryota; kingdom Viridiplantae; phylum Streptophyta; class Magnoliopsida; order Fabales; family Fabaceae; genus Glycine; species Glycine max. The sequence goes on along the minus strand of NC_016090.4, from coordinate 28,077,373 downwards.
TTTTTTTAACCCACGATAATAATGTAAAGTATCCACCAATTTTGTTGATAACTAATTTCTATTAAAAAACCTAATTGACTATTTATAGTGAGATTTCTCCTTCCAATCACATTTTTTTCATCCATAAGTTCAAAGTTGAGACCTTAGTTAAAAAGACCAATGATATAAACAAGCCTTATTAAAATATTAGTTATTACTAACAATTATAATGAGTATTTATTTAATAAAAATTAAGTCTTTTCTTTCTTTCTTTTTACGGTATTATATCATGTTAGTCAATTCCAGCTGGATCCAAATTTGGTACGTATCCAACACGAATGAACGAATATGGCTAGCTATTATTTATTGCTTTCATTATGTTTCTATTGAATTCTACTGGAGCTTACTCTACTTTGTCAACAACATTATTTTAGTTACATACTAGTCATACACTCACACCCTAGACCAAATAAATCAATCAAAGATAGCAAACTTCCATGATTATGATTTGTCATTTGCCAGCGGATTGAACACGCTTTTTCAAAGTAAACATGTCTATGCATCCTGGAAAGAAAGAAGGAAATTTAGCTTAAAACTTGTTTCAAAATTAAAAACTCTATTTTTGCTCCACATGCAATTAGTTTGGGAAGAGATCGAGGGAGAAGGAAATTAAGGCACGAAACTTATTTGTAAAGGTTAATTAGCTTCTCTTTTAAAATGTACTTTTTTCTTATTTTATTTTATAAAAATCAAGTTTCTTAATTTTTAAAAAGTTTTTCTCAACTTCTCTTTTTAAGAAGAAATATAAAGCCAAAAAAAAAGTTGGATTGATGGAAGTTATGAGTCTATTCAAACCTGTCATCACTCCAAGAGCTAGTCAACATTAAACCTTCCACCAAGCTAGTATTTGCCTTTGTCTTTATTAAAATGGCCCCCACTTGAGCAAAGGAAAATAGACGGGCGCGAATATATATATATAAAATAAAAGAATAAGAAATCAGAATTAATTAAAAGTTTTAAAAAGACATTTAAATAAAAGTATTTCAAAAGGGTAAAAGACTCAAATTTACTCCACTATTACCAAATAAAACTTATCATAAACATTTTTGGTTCAAAACATCATGTAATTAAACAAAACTCATGTCCCAATGTCACAATCTATCAGAGCATTGTGTTCAATGTTCTTCAGCACAAGGTTCCTTAAAAGAATTCACCTAGTCATTTGCTTCCCGAACACAAAGTTCGAGATCATCACATGATCCAAACACAAACAATACACGAGGAGTCAGTTATCACATTCCTAACTAATAGAGAGAAACAAGAAAACATGTAGATATACATATCATATAAATGACGATTCAACGGTTAATGAGTCTGAGATCGTTGTTTTACGAAGACATATTTGAGTGTATGTGGGAAAAAGAGAGAGTTTTGGGAGGAGGAGAAGAGAAAATGAATTTGAGAAGAAAAGAAAGCGTAGTGACTCTGACCTAATATGTTTCTATTTATAACTAGGATATTCTCAATCTTTTATTTACTCTATTTATTTGTTTATTTGTTTTATAAAAAAGAAGTCTATTTTATTTCCTATCAAATGAATAAATAAATTATCTTTTTTATTTTCTTTCAAACCATTATTTTAATTAATAAATTTATTTTTCATTATTTATTTAATTATAAAAATCTCATCATTTTTTCTCAAATTCTATTTATTTTTAAATAAAAAACTTTTTAAATTTATTTTATGAGAAAAATAGAGTGTTACACTCCAAGATTATGAGCTGTGTTTCACTGTTCTGATTTCAAATGCTAAGAAGTTTCTATTCGATTATTGTTGGAATACTAAAACAATGGTTATGATTGCTCAAGCAAGGATTGCTTGGGAGATTACTTAGCTGATTTGTAAGGCTTAAGAATATAAGTCTTGGTGCCTAAGTAGCGGATAATTAAATCAGAAAATTAATGGGAAAATAAAGATACGATTTCAATTAAATCATCTTGTAATCTTACTAATTGTAAATAAAAATGCATACCTCTTAATAATGCATGTTAGCATCTAAGATGCTAGTTTGTTTAGTTTATTTCTACTTCCTTCTCCCTATTTTTTCACTATTTCTCCTCTACCAAACCAAGTGTAAGTGAAGATAATATAACAGCATCCTCCTTTAATTTTTCTTTTCATGTTTTTTGTATGGCAAAGATAATATATTGATAATATAGAAAAGCTCCTTTTTTCTTTTCATATCTGGTACTGCTGAGCTTATAGCAGCATATATACCGTGTATTATTCAGCTAAAAGTGTAAGTTCCCTGTAATTACAAATCTTAATTTGATGTATTGTAATTGTGCTTGCATGTAGAACTTTAAAACTATTGGTAAATGGTAATTTGGGAAAGCTATCTAATAACAGTTATTTGTTCCATTTAAAAGAGAAGACTTCCATGTTCCAAGAGGAGAATATATAGTTGTGAGACTTTCAAGAATTAAGATGGTTTTGTCAAGGTTTAGTGGAGTTCAAGAATGAAATAATACCGCTAAATTATTTCAGCATTTTGAGAAAAAAGTTTTGTATTGTTTTAGTTTTATGTACTCTTGCAGAAGTTTTATTAGAATTCTGATATGAACTGCTACTATGTGAAATTGTTTAATTCACCAAGGTACCAGAACCTAAGAATGTTGTTACAGTACAAGTGAGTATAACTTGGTTACAACTTCAATGAAGGAGTTTTAAGCTTTGGCCTTCCCTTGTAGGCTTGTACTAGTCCTTCAACGAAAAATACACACATGGAACAACAAAAAGTACAGCTCATTAAGAAAATGGAACATGTTAATAACCACATTTAAATTAGTGATGAATAAATATGATGGGAGATTAAATGGACCTGTGGCTAGTGAGTTTTGCATATCAGAAGTTGAACATAGTCCAATATCTTCATAGTACAATGAAAAAAATCATGTTTATCAAATTATATGTACAAACTATATTTTCAAACACTCGTTAGTTCTCCAACCCCTTGGCTGCTCTGTGATTACCAAAAATATATGAATCAGTCTCAAGTAATAAAGTGAGTAAGTCTATATTCTGAATTTGGTTCCTCTAAAGTGCAATGAAAACCTTATTTAATAGTTTATAGTTCTCATGCATGAACTTAATTTAATAGTCTATGCTCTATTTCTTTTGCTTAGATGTTTTATTGAAGTTATGCACATTTACTAAATCCAAAACGTGACTGGTTTATCAAGCTAGTTAATACAAAAGGTCAATTGATCTCAAACCCCGAATGCTATAATGCTGAAGGAACATAAAGCTTCAAATAGATACACATACATATATGTAAATTTTACAGTTCACACTAGAATCTAGATACCACAACTAGGATTAGCACCAACTGATTAGTCTAGAGAACATTGAATACTAAGTTGTGAGGAGGGGCATGGTGGAATTTGGACTTCAACAACACCTTCAAGCATCTGTGTCACATTTCTCATTGTTGGTCTAAGACCAGGATCCTCTTGCACACACCAAAGGGCAATCATCACCAATTTCTCCAAGGTCTTCATGTCATCCAATGCCTCTTTGTCATTCTCAACCAAGTCATGAAGAACACCTTCAGTGTAGCAGTCAAAAGCCCATTCAGTTAGGATTGCTTTCTCTTCATCTGCCTCAAATTCTACACTTTTTCTGCATGAAACTATCTCAAGTAGCAGCACCCCATAACTATAGACATCCACTTTGGCCGTGATTGGCATGTTTTTGAACCATTCAAGTGCAACATACCCTTTTGTTCCCCTTATGGCAGTGTTGGTTCTGCTCTGATTCATGTTCAAAATCTTGGCCAATCCAAAGTCTGAAATTCTTGCATTATAGTAATCATCAAGGAGTATGTTTTGAGGCTTTATGTCACAATGGATGATCTGTGTGCTGCACTCTTCATGCAGATATAGAAGTCCTCTAGCAACCCCAGTTGCAATTTGTAGCCTCAGTTTCCAACTTGGTTTCTCCACATTGAAAACAAGACTTGCTAAAGTTCCATTGCTCATGTACTCATAAACCAGCAACCTTTCGTCTTGAGTCTCACAAAATCCAAGTAAACGGACCAAGTTCTTATGATGAGTGAGGCCAATGACATTCAGTTCATTCTTGAATTCCTTTTGAACCTCTTCCAAGAGAAAAGTGTTCAACCTTTTTACTGCCACGAGAGTAAGGGAACCCATGTTGATGACTCCTTCGTACACAATACCAAAAGCTCCCTTTCCTAGCACTTTCTCAAAGCCATTGGTAGCTTCTTCAAGTTCCTCATAAGTGAAGCAACGCAAATTGGTTTCCACATTAGTGCCACTTTTGCCAACTCTTCTAAGCTTCTTCTTGCACCAAAAAACATAAAAACTGCTCAAGCAGATTGCTCCAACCAATATTAGATTGAGACAAGCAGAACCACTCAAAAGCACAATCAAAGTGTTCCTACTATTCTTTTTCACAATGATTGGAGGAACAACCAAGGAGGAGTTGTCTTTCCTCACTTTCATGAAGGCCTTTGCACCATTAAGTGTGGCATCAACTCTACCATTTGAAAGTGGCAACTTCTTCTTCCAGCAGCTGTCACCTAACCTGAAAATAGCAACAGAACACAAACAATCTTCCATACAAGATTGTCTGCATTGTTCTTCAGTGAAGGGTTTTTGCAGCACATAATCTGAAAGAGGCCAATCAGTATCTATCAACACCTCAAAATCATATAGATCCTCTCTTTGACTAAGTTCATCTTCTGAACATGATTGTACAAAATCCGGTTTGCAGCTACCATTAGGATCATTAGGATCAACCAGTGAGTACCATTTTGGACACTTACAAATTGGCCTCTTATAATCTCCCAAACTGCAAATGCTATTATATCCACAAACGCCACTACTTGCAGCAGAAAGATAATCCTTACATATATTATCTGGATGAGACCACACTGGGGTCCAACCTACACTCCCAGAAGAACCCTTTGGATGTTGATAGAGTGTGAACACCCCATCAAAATCAAGAGTTGCTCTAAGGTAAAATTGAGTGGTGGAAATAGAACCCCCATCTGACAAGTTATACTTTTCTTTGTTGTCTCTCAAAATATACACATCTCCTGACCTATCAAACACCAATTGAGTCCCAGCACTTGATGTGTTGGACTCAATGGTTCCACTTGCATAGTAGTTAGCATTAACATACTCAGATGGCAAATTTATAGAGTGCATCACAAGATTACCATCATTTTGGAAAAAGAGCTCAAACCTGCCAATGTTGAAGTCATTCCTCCTAAGTTTAGAAGAAAGCTTCTGACCCCTTTCCATAGTCTGAGAAGGCAGCAAGGTGTCTCTATAATCATCAAAACTCTCCCAAGTACTGCTGGAGGCACCATCAAGAAGCACAAGGTTGCCAGTGTCATTGAACACACCACTAGAAACTCTAGCAGTGAAGCCACCAGTGTTCCATAACTTATCACCATTTGGGGCAGTGAGAACCAACCCATCATCAGCAGAAAGCTCAACTTTTGAGCCCTTTGGTGCAGGCTTGTTGTCCCTATTGGCAAACCAAACTATGGTTCTGTCTTGAATGTTGGCATACCAAATGCAAAGTATGAAATGATCAGGAGTGGCCTCAAGTGGGAGGAAACCAAAGGCAAAGTCACCAGAAGGTGATGAAACCAACCATGGGGTTGTGCTTTTTCCTGCAGTATGAGAATCACCAATGGCTATGTTGGTTTTGGTTTGAGCTACAACAAAGGGTAGCAAAATCACTGAGCAGAAGAGGAAAAAAAGAAGCAAAGAGGAAGCCATGGTGAGAAATGAGAATCAACTTGGTCCTTACGTTTTAGTTACATATATGGTGATGATTGATGAATAGAAATCAAATCAAGGACTAAGAAAAATTCCATTATGAATTTATGATGATGGTTAAGTCTTTGTCTTCGTTGAATATACTGGAATGCATGCGCTTGACTTTGTCAACGAAGGCTAAAAGTAAAACCAATCAGACACACACACCATATAACTCTTTTACTAGCAACAGTGTTCAGGAAATTTTGGTTCCTAATTACATCCACACAATACAAATTGGAAACAAAACCGTTATGTCAAAAGATCAAACATATTTTTATATATCAACATAAATTCTTGAAATGAATGGTAATAGAATCGATCTCCTTAACATTTCACATATAAAAAAATATGATTGAAAGAAAAGAATCTAATTAAAGATAATTAGTTAAATTTTTCGACAAAAATTAATCATTCACAAATTCGATCATACTACGTGTCAATAGCATACTAACATAATGATTAAAAAAATATTTTTGTATCAGTAAATGAGAGAATTTCCTTTTCTGCATAGGAGACAGGTACACCTTAGATAATCAAATGATGACATCCCCGTGGAAAACAAGCATCGCATACAACAAATTCCATGAAATAGAATAATTCTATTTTATTTTATTCTATTAATAACGTGTAAAAGTTATGTGAGTACCCTCCGTCAGTAAGCCTTATTATTAATTGAATAATTTACAATATATTTCACACAAATTACTTTATATTTTCTACGTGGCTGATTTAACATTTATTTAGGTCTAAGATCAATTTTAAGGTGAGATCTTTTTAAATCAATAAAAATTATATTAAAATTACTATTTTTATTTAAAATTTAATTTTTAAACTTTCTCAAATACAAAAAATCACTTATCTAGTTATTGGGTTTTACTCCTCTAAAGTGATCAAATGCACTTTAGAGAATAAAGTAAAATAATAACCTTTAACTAAAAAAAAATCATTGAGATTATAAACAATTTTAGATTTTGTTAATATGTATTTGTTTTTATCATAATTTTTAACCGTTGATTTTCTAATCACCAAATGTAAATGCACTTTATTTTCTTATCATGTTTTTTTATTCTTAGTCGTTAAAGTATTTTTTGTCCAATATAAAAGTAAAATGTAAACATGTGATATGAGAAAGTAATATAAACTAAAAAGGAGAATGATAGTAATTCATGAAAAAAAATGAAAAAGACAATGTTTTTAGGGGATAGAAGAAAAGTTATTAAATTTAAAAGACTTATTCTCAGTTGGTCTTGTACATTGACGTGTATCTGTTTGAGTGTTGAGTTTTCAAATATATAAATCAGTCCCACCAGACCAGAACAGTCAAGTACTCAAGTTGGCCGAGTACGTACGTAACGGCTCTCATTGACCCATTTGGTCATTTACGCAAATTATTTTTTTAAATGAGATTTTCTTAAATTAATTATTGGCATGGTCTATTTTAATTCATATACCAAGTCAAACGATTTTTTTTTTCTAAGTTTTATGGACAAAACACCCAAACTGGATATTAGTTAAATTTGAGTTTTGTACATCAGCACCCCCCGAATGATTGGGTTGCAAAACCAAACACACTATTATAAAAACATACATCAGATTGTATAGACAATTCATGTTTTGCAAATGAATATACTAATTTATTTGCTTCTCTATAAATATGTTTCAACATGCAGAGTTAGAATTTTCCTTGTAATTTACAATTCTTAGCTACAAGCTCTTTAAAGTACTCCCCCTCACTACTCCTTTCATCCAACAGATTTATAGCATCAAAAGAATATGTTTCCACCATTACTGATGATATCCTTTTGTCACAAGCCATATAAAATAGACCATAACTCTGCTTCTAAAATCGAACAGTGCCCCAACCTTCTAGAATAAGCCCCAACAAAGCTATCATTATTACCTCTTATGATATCACCTCATGAAGTTACTCCTACTGCTAGAAGATAAGCTCCATCATGGTTAAGTTTCATACACCCCTGTATAGGATTATTCCATATTCCAGACTCATCCGTCTACAAATTTGGATGAATCAGATTTAGTACATTCTACATATTTTGGCTACTCTTGATATCTCTCAATAGCGCCCAAACTTTGAACAAAATTTCATCTATGTTATGCGAAGTATCTTGGAAGATAATCTCATTCCGTCTCCACCAAATACAATCAAGAATAACTCCAAATGCAATACTCCATTTGGTGTTTTCTAACATTTTAATTTATTGCTTTGAATATTGGTTTTTATCCAACTACTCATATATTGTTGGTAGAACAAAATAGTAGCAGTAAACTTGAAATGGCTCCAAATATGCTTCACCCAAGTACAGTCTCTAAAAGCATGTTCCATAGATTTAGCTTTATCATGGCATAACGGGCAAGTGTCTTCATCAGTCATATGGCATTGTTTCCTTAACACATCTCTAGGGAGAATTGTGTTGGCCTATTTTCCAAAGAAGATATTTGATGTGTTTCTGTCCATGCCTATGCCAAATACTTTGTTGGGCTCTGACCTAAATCCATATGGAAGTTTATTCTGTTATTTTTCTGTTTTGTCCTCTGTCTATATAAGGCAAGGATGCCCTGTATTTTAAAAAAGCTTCCACTTGTATATTGCATCAGTAATAAAAAGCTTTCTGCCCCCTCCCGTGGATGTAGCCTTGATCAAAGGTGAATCACGTAAATCTGTGTGTTCTTTCTCATCTCTCTCTCTCTTTCACCTTGCTGCAAAACTTTGTGCATGACATTTCTGTTCTGTTGCATCTCCTGATGCTATTCTTGTTTGTTCTTCTTCACTTCTATAACAAATTGGTATCAAGAGCTCAAGTTGCGATCAAGGAAATTCAAGATTCTCGTTTGAATACGAAGATCAAGCTGTGGGAGTCTTGTTTATGGTATCTTTCGCTACTTTACTGTGATCAAGAACACTTAAGAAATCATGTCAAACACAATCAGGATTGAGAAATTCAATGGAAAAAACAACTTCAATCTGTGGCGCATTAAGATGCGTGCTTTGTTGAAGGAACAACGTGTTTGGGCTTATGTTGCTTCTGCATCTGTGAAGAAAGAAGTGGCTTCTGAATCAAAAGAAAAGGTCTTTGTTTCAAAGATTGAAGAACTTGCAGAACAAGAAGAAAAGGCTCACTCACTAATCTTGCTTTCCTTGTCTGATGAAGTTTTATATGAAGTTGCTAATGAAGAAATTGCAAGTGGCTTATGGCTCAAGTTGGAAAAGCTTTATATGACCAAGTCAATCTGCAACAAGCTCTTCTTGAAGAGGCGTGTATTTGGTTTACACATGAAAGAAGGTACATTTCTTAAGGATCATCTTGATGAATTAAATTCTATTTTGATGGAATTAAGAGATATAGATGTTAAGATAGAGGATGAAGATGCTGTCATGATTCTGTTAGCCTCTTTACCACCATCATATGAGAGCTTTGTCAACTCTCTTAGTGTTGGTAAGGAATGTGTCACCATGGAGGAGGTGAAATCCAACTTATACTCAAGGGAACTTCGATCTAAAGCACCTGGAAATTCTGAAGAATCAAATGGATCTGGTCTTGTGGTCTCTAACTCTAACAAAAACATCAAGAAAAAGGTGTTTAAAGGAAAAAAGAAAACTCATGTCAATCCAAAGGACATCTGTAACTACTGCAAGGAGCCAGGTCACTGGAAGAAAGATTGTCCTAAGAAAAAGGGCAAACCATCTGCTGCTATTGCCAAGGAAGGTTCCACATCTGAAAATGAGTTTGTTCTCTTAGTTGCTGATCATCACCAACATTCTGAAAATCAATGGATATTAGACTCTGGTTGTTCCTTTCATATGTGTCCTAACAAAACCTGGGTTGACACCTATGAAGAGAAATCAGGTGGAAATGCCTTCATGGGAAATGATGTCTTATGCAAGACAGTTGAAATTGGCACAATAAAAATCAAGATGCGTGATGAAATTATCCGAACACTCACTGAAGTTAGGCATGTTCCAGAGCTGAAAAAGAATCTAATCTCCATAGGTATTATGGATGGAAAGGGGTTCAAACGCAACACTGAAAATGGGGTCATGAAAATTCAGAAAGGCTCCACAATGGTGATGAAGGGTATAAAGAGAGGTAATCTCGATATACTTCAAGGTACAACATGTATTGATTGTGACACCCTCTACCCCTCACATATATATTAATAAAGGAATAAAAATTCAAATATTAATTAAAAGTATTTTTAAAACATTTTTAAATACAAGCCTTTCAAATGGGTAAAAGGCTCACATTCACTTTCTTCTTCATCATATTCAAACTTGTCCAAATAAATAATAAAGTCATTTCGGCTCAAAGAAGGCCATCTGAGTTTCATACAATTAATATATAACCTATATCCTAATGTCACATCCTATCAGAGCGTGGTGTTCCCGTGTCCTCTAGCATGAGGTTCTTCATAATCATCACAGGATCCAAACACAAACAGCAAACCGGGAGTGAGTTATCACATTTCTAACTACTAGAGAGAAACAACACAACATATAGTAGCCAAATACAATTTACTTAGCATATCTCACACTATTTCATCACTTTGTCATTCATCAATCACACTTTTCAATTATCAATCACAATACACAAGAATCACACACTCCGATCAAGACATAATAACACATCAATTTCATAATAAACAATTACCAAGCGTATGAAACAGTTATACTAAGACTCAAGCCTATATGCAATATGGTACCATGTCAGTTAAAAACCTTGTCGGGCGCCTAGGAGTACATGACAAGACAAACCACACAATAGTAAGTCAAGTCACTCTTACTAGGTAATATCATAAGGAGACCAGTCAAGGTCACAATATTTTGCGAGAATGCTCCAACCATATGGGATCAACATAGGCTTAAAAGAGCACTCAAATCGTGTGACCCCTAAGGCCTACACTCCGAAGAGTCTGTCAGGGCCTCTCCCTCCTGATTCAGGTCCAACCCAGAAAATATTTTAGCACACAGACTCTATCTATGAACTATACAAAACACACGAGTCCTCAATTGTTCTCAAAATAATTTTAACTCGTCGCCCTTTAAGGGTCTTATCATTAACTCGTCGCCCGTAAAGGGACTTAACATTAACCCGTCACCCAAAAAGGGACTTAGCATCAACTCGTCGCCCGAAAAGGGACTTAGCATCAACTCGTCGCCCTAAAAGGGACTTAACATCAACTTGTCGCCCTAAAAGGGATTTAGCATTAACTCGTCGCCCTTGAAGGGACTTATGATCGTGTGATTGTACAATTCATAGTTCACAACTCAATGCACATATATATCTCAATCATATACATACTCAATTTATCACATACACTTAATCCCAATCACAATGATATAATCTCAATTTAACGTGTTATCACACCTCATGAATCATATACACTTTACCTATGAAATATGCAATACACACATCTACTCAATTGTTTTCAAAATCATTTTAACTCGTCGGGTTCCCACAGTGGATCCCATCACAATACTCGTCGCCCTTAAAGGGTCTTACAATTGTGTGATTGCACAGTTCATAGTTAACTCAATACACACATCTCATCTCAATACACATGTATTTCATCATCCGTCACATGTTCAATTTATCACATACTCACAGTTTGAATCATCATTTCATAACCTCAACATAACAATTTATACAAAAGATTTTATCACAACATGGAATGTAAAACCTCTGAAATAGTTCCTCACAATTGTATCAAAATCAATTAATCAAAATCATGGGTTAACACAAAGACATCAAGAGCACTCAAGTTTATCAATCAATTCTCATCAGGACATCAATTGGTACATAGAACACAATAATATTGTATTCATAATCATAAAGAAAAATAATAATTCAATAAACATCCCAAAATAAACCCAAATTTAGTTCTCTAAGGATCCCTACACATGTTTATTCTAACCCCCAATTGCGATAAACTCATCCCTTACCTCTGAGCAGACTCACGTGTCTTCAGCTAGCGATAGTAACATCTCTAGCAGTTCCCTGAGATTCCTTCAGTTATTCCTCCGACTGCTCCGATAGAATTCCCAAACGTTAGAGAGACGGAGAAGAGATTGAAACCTCCACTTGTACTGTCTTCATGCGATTCCTTTTTCTCCCTCCACGAATAATATCTCAAAAATCCCAACGGTGGAAGTGTGCGAAACTGAATTTTGAACAACATATACAAATTTCATGAAAATCCAACGGTTAACGTAACGGTGATTGTAGTTTTAACGAGACAGTTTTGGGTTTCTGCGGGAAATTAAAATGCTACGATGCGAAGGGTTTTCCTCTAATCTCATATATAATTTTGAAATTCCCAATGGTGAGAATGTTCGAAATTGGGTTGCAAACATGGTACTCAAATTTCACGACGATCCGACGGTGAACGAGTCCGAGATTGTTGTTTTTCTGAGACAGATTTGGTGGGCTGCGGGAAAAAGAAAGAGTTTTGAGAGGAGAATGGGAAAAACGAAAATGAGGCCAAAGAAGGCACCTGACTTAACATAACTATTTATACCTAAGGTAATCAACCTATTATTTGCTCTATATTTATTTATTTATTTATTTTATAAAAATAAACTCTATTTTATTTTCTATCAAACAAATAAATGAAATACCCTTTTTATTTTCTCTCAAATTATTATTTTAATTAATAATTATATCTCCTTATTTATTTATTTATAAAATCTCATCATTTTTCTAAAAATTTATTTATTTATAAATAACAATCCTTTTTAATCTAGATTACAAAAATTGGGATGTTACAATTCCACCTCTCTTAAAAGAAGTTTCGTCCCCGAAACTTTGCCGAAAGATCGAGAAAATGATATTACACATATAGTTTTCAATATCAAGTTGTGTGCTTTGTTGAAACACTTATCTGTGACTTCGATCATAAGAGTTTTCTACACTTGACGATAAATCAGGTGATCCTCGTTCCCTCAATGATAGTTTTTCATGAGTTAAGTTGTGTCGCAAGAGTAACATCTCAACGATAATAGAATGTGAATGACATACTATTTGGAGTATAATAATATCATAGGAGACGCTAATGACAATTTGAAATGAACAAACAAACACAAGAAGACACGACTGATCACATGGTCGACTCTTTTTCGAACATCAGGCGTTTCAAGAAAAATAATGAGTTTCGATTCTTTTAACTATCCTCAAATCTATCCCTCTTCCCTGAGCACGATCTTCCTTACTTATGTATACTTGACTCATAACACTCACTTAGGTCCAAGAATTGTAACGATTCAACTCTAAGGTTGCCTACCTGATACTAACTGGGTGCTAATTAGATAAGCAATACAGATTACTCCCTACTTCTGTAAGTTTGTTCACCTTAAGGTAATCTTCACACATATATACTCATGTCACCCTATAACTTTGCACTTGAACTTGAGGTTTCGATTGTTGTTTACAATATCTAACTCTATAACTAGGACACTAGTCATGTCATCGGTTTCCTATTCAAGCTCTAACTGCTAAGCTAGTTCTAACGTTTAAAACTAAACTCACAAGAAGATTCTTGAGAATTTTACCCATCTCTTTTATCTTGGATTCAACTCCAAAGATCCTCACAATGTATCAAACTAACGGTAATGTCTCCCAAAATATTATGGTGAACCCCATGGTTACCTATTCTAACTCACATATAGGATAAATCTTTTCACAAGTCTTAAGTTGTCAAGAAACATTGATCACTATTTGTCCTTTTACAAGCACTCCTCTAAACTTAAAAATTATTTCAAATATTTTACTACTCCAATAAGGACCTACGCGGCTAAGATAGCATTCAACATTTTACAGTGGTCGACTTCTCTATGAACTTATGGCTTACTCCTTACAAGGATCTCACTCAAAAACTTAAACTTACTTGAGTCATCTCCAGCAAGCATTAAGGTTAATCCAATGAGTCCTAAAATAACCTTTTGGTTCGACTACTAGTTAAGAGCATTTCATCTTAATCTTAGGTTTCCTCTCATCTCAAAACAACTTCTTCCCAAGAAGGATTTGTAGTTATCTTTCACCTAGGCGTAGCATACTCTAAGGGTCATCTTCATCTAACTAAAATGCATAACAAAACTCTTAGCTCGGAACATGATGCCCAAGGGTCTATAACAACCTTATAATGCACATCATAATTCAACTTAACTGGAAACATACTAAACACTAATAATCAAAACCACAACAAGAGCTAACTCAGGGTGAGAGATCCTGTCACGCATTCCACGAACACACATGGACATCTATCATATTATGACATGACCAGGTACGCATAGAGGTCACAATAGGTACTAAGGTATTTCTTAAAGCATCCACAAACTTTTTCCATATTAAGGTAAAAAGAACTAATATTTATCTTGCTAATCATACAACTATCATCAATAATCTTTTAGGTCACCTACCTTACGCAAGAACACTCACTCTTGAATCCTTCTATGCTTAACAATTAATGTCTTACTAACTACCTTACTCTCTTCTTAAGGTTCCACATTAAACCTCTTAACTATACTTCATAACTTTTCCAACTACACTATGTTCTCCAACAACTCTATACTAGATATTTCCCACGAACTACGGTTACAAGTTTCTATGGGTATTACACTTATAAGATTTTCAATCTTGCACTTAGGTGGTAACTAAGCATATCCTCAAGGAACACAGGTACACGTCTTACTAAGTTTGACTTTTGTCTATAGGTAACAATGATCATGTCTACTCAAGTATTTCCTCTCAAAACATCTTAACGTGATTGTCAAAGGCGAAGTCTCTCTTTATTCGTATTAGAAGTAACAACAAGAAAGATTATCAAGCAGTTTAACTAGACATGACTGGAAGATGAGCAGCCAATAATAAGATGAACACTCGATTGATTAGAAGACAATAATTTTAAATCAAGAAGGATCACTCATCTAGAATCAACAGTAGATACTCCAAATGAATTCTAGAAACGAAAACATAATCACAGTGTACGCACATATGGAGACATCAACTATCACTTGATTGTGACAGAAACATCAATAATCCAATTGTTTGATGTAGGCTCATAACACAAACAATGAATTATACTCAAGCTTGCAAGTGAAATCGAATTACTTGACTTAAGTACGCAACACAAAGAATAGTTTACACTAGAATCAGAAGGTATGGTCAAAAGAGTATTCTATATGAAATATATCTCGATACAAGTCCTCGAACTATAGAGTATCAACATTGCTAAGAACAAGAAATCACGAACAACCATACTATCTATGCAATTAAGGCAAAACACCATACTACTAACATACCCAGAATTATAAGGTTCTTATAATAAGTATACAACGTACATATAAGAAGTAAGAATTTAATAGTTAATAGGGATGTATTAAAGAATCACAAACTTCAACTACTACATTCACGACACAAAATAAAGTGAGTTAACTAGTCATGCGTTTACACATCAAGAAAGACATACTCATCCAAGACATATATATGGTTTAAAAAGTTTTCACAACATTAATCCACACATCAAGATAGAAATAAGTTATTAACAACATACATGCAAGAAGATAAGGGCTCATTAAAGCATTATCCATCAGTATCAAGGCTTCTTGCATCACCTAACGGCTTGCCATAATGTCGAACCGCACTTCACAAATTATAGAGATGGCCAGTCTCATAACTCATGACTCAACAGTGGATTTATGGTATAGCAAACATTAAGGATGCAAGGCACATATAACTATTTTTTTTAAGTCTCATTCGATCATGCAAAGGAAAAAAAATTAATAATTCAAACATGTTCATCAAAACTAGTCATAAGTAACCATACAGAGTGCACACCAGAATATGGCAAGCATATAACACACTGGCCAAAAGGTTCGACCTGCTCTGATACCACTAAATGTGACACCCTCTACCCCTCACATATATATTAATAAAGGAATAAAAATTCAAATATTAATTAAAAGTATTTTTAAAACATTTTTAAATACAAGCCTTTCAAATGGGTAAAAGGCTCACATTCACTTTCTTCTTCATCATATTCAAACTTGTCCAAATAAATAATAAAGTCATCCCGGCTCAAAGAAGGCCATCTAAGTTTCATACAATTAATATAGAACCTATATCCTAATGTCACATCCTATCAGAGCGTGGTGTTCCCATGTCCTCTAGCATGAGGTTCTTCATAGTCATCCACCTATTCATCTGCTCCCCCGAACACAAAGTTCAAGATCATCACAGGATCCAAACACAAACAACAAACCGGGAGTGAGTTATCACATTTCTAACCACTAGAGAGAAACAACACAACATATAGTAGCCAAATACAATTTACTTAGCATATCTCACACTATTTCATCACTTTGTCATTCATCAATCACACTTTTCAATCATCAATCACAATACACAAGAATCACACACTCTGATCAAGACATAATAACACATCAATTTCATAATAAACAATTACCAAGCATATGCAACAGTTATACTAAGACTCAAGCCTATATGCAATGTG
This sequence comes from Glycine max, assembly GCF_000004515.6. Taxonomy (NCBI): domain Eukaryota; kingdom Viridiplantae; phylum Streptophyta; class Magnoliopsida; order Fabales; family Fabaceae; genus Glycine; species Glycine max. The sequence goes on along the minus strand of NC_016090.4, from coordinate 28,061,011 downwards.
GTACCATGTCAGTTAAAAACCTCGTCGGGCGCCTAGGAGTACATGACAAGACAAACCACACAATAGTAAGTCAAGTCACTCTCACTAGGTAATATCATAGGGAAACCAGTCAGGGTCATAGTGTTTTGCGAGAATGCTCCAACCATATGGGATCAACATAGGCTTAAAGGAGCACTCAAACCGTGTGACCCCCAAGGCATACACTCCGAAGAGTCCGTCAGGGCCTCTCCCTCCTGATTCAGGTCCAACCCAGAAAACATTTTAGCACACAGACTCTATCTATGAACTATACAAAACACACGAGTCCTCAATTGTTCTCAAAATAATTTTAACTCGTCGCCCTTTAAGGGTCTTATCATTAACTCGTCTCCCGTAAAGGGACTTAACATTAACTCGTCGCCCTAAAAGGGACTTAGCATCAACTCGTCGCCCTAAAAGGGACTTAGCATTAACTCGTCGCCCTTGAAGGGACTTATGATCGTCTGATTGTACAATTCATAGTTCACAACTCAATGCACATATATATCTCAATCATATACATACTCAATTTATCACATACACTTAATCCCAATCACAATGGTATAATCTCAATTTAACATGTTATCACACCTCATGAATCATATACACTTTACCTATGAACTATGCAATACACACATCTACTCAATTGTTTTCAAAATCATTTTAACTCGTCGGGTTCCGACAATGGATCCCATCACAATACTCGTCGCCCTTAAAGGGTCTTACAATTGTGTGATTGCACAGTTCATAGTTAACAACTCAATACACACATCTCATCTCAATACACATGTATTTCATCATCCGTCACATGTTCAATTTATCACATACTCACAGTTTGAATCATCATTTCATAACCTCAACATAACAATTTATACAAAAGATTTTATCACAACATGGAATGTAAAACCTCTGAAATAGTTCCTCACAATTGTATCAAAATCAATTAATCAAAATCATGGGTTAACACAAAGACATCAAGAGCACTCAAGTTTATCAATCAATTCTCATCAGAACATCAATTGGTACATAGAACACAATAATATTGTATTCATAATCATAAAGAAAAATAATAATTCAATAAACATCCCAAAATAAACCCAAATGTAGTTCTCTAAGGATCCCTACACATGTTCATTCTAACCTCCATCGAAGAGGAAATCAGACCTACGTAGTTCTTTCTTTAAAGGTGAATTAAGCGATTCTTTTTACTTGAAATGTGATCATTTGAAGGTGTTGGGCCTTAAAAATGATCCTTTTTACTTGGTAAGAAACTGAAATGATAAACTTTCAAACCCTATTTTTTGTGGACGAGCTTGACTAGGCGAGTTGATTTTAGCCTTAGTTTCACTTTAGTTATTAGTCAATCCAATTAAGAATGAGAAATCCCAAAGAGAAAACGTCCGATTGATTTTTTCGCTTCATTTTACTAAAAGATATTTTTTATTATTATATTATTATTTTACCTCTTTTTTTATTTCCAACGTGGTTACGGCACGACCGAACGGTCGGAATTCATTTTAACCGAAATTAACGGATGATACAATTCAAATGATCGGTGGGAATTTATTTTATTTTTTGATTAAGCGAGAAATGACTTAAATAAATGACTGAAGCACGTCAAAAGGGGGTATAGAAAGCGAATGAAAACGAGAATAAAAATACATGAAAGCGAATTTATCTTTCAGGAGCGGGCTCTGTGCATTATTATAGCTCGTGCCGGGGGCCGTATTGTTGACTGGTCGGGGCGTGGCTGGAGCTGTGCGTTGGGCCGGCGTTCTCTCTGCCGCGGGCGGTCCTTTTACTTGAGTCAGGGGGGAACTCTCGGCTCGGATTGAAAAATTTGGGGGATTGGGCTGGTATGAGCTTTGGATATTTTGGGATGCTTTCATCCACATCGAGGCGGTGGTGACCGCATGGGCGTCTCCTTCCTTTTTCTTCGCGCCCACTACTGGGGCTCTTCTGTTGTTGTTGGGGGCCACATTGGAAGCATATTCGAACTTGCCTTTTCGTAGTCCGGATTCAATCCTTTCTCCGGCGAAGACAAGATCCGCAAAGTTAGCTGGCATGTAGCCTATCAGCTTTTCATAGTAGAATGTGGGTAACGTATCTACCATAATTGTGATCATCTCCCTCTTCGTCATGGGCGGTACGACTTGGGCTGCGAGATCTCTCCGTCTTTGGGCATATTCCTTAATGGACTCATGCTCTCGCTTAGTCATACTCTAAAGCTGGTTCCGATCGGGAGCCATATCCGTATTGTACTGGTACTGCCTAATGAAGGCAGTTGCCAAGCCCTTCCTTGATCGGATCTGGGAAGCTTCCAGATTGGTATACCATGCTACAGCTGCTCCGGCCAAGCTGTCTTGAAAGAAATGGACCAACAACTTTTTGTCCGCAGAATACGCCTCCATCTTTCGGCAATACATCCAAAGATGCCCTTTCGGACATGTCGTCCCTTTGTACTTATCAAAGTCCGGTACTTTGAACTTGGGAGGAATTACGATATTGGGTACGAGACATAAGTCCGCTAAATCCGAGAATGGGTAATTGCCGAGGCCCTCGACTGCTCTTAACCTCTCTTCAAGCGCCTCAATCTTTCCCTTATCTTCCGCGAAGGGAACAGATTCTTTTACGAGTGTGGCTGAAGCCGGGATATGGTGGACTATGTTTGGTTGGGGTAGTTCATCGGGGGATGGATCTTTGAGGTGGAGCAGGGGGCCGAGATGGGTATCTCCTTCCTCATCGTCTTGCCCGGGATAGTCGTCATAAGGTGGGAGTTGCCCCTCGAAGGTAGGGGCTTGGCTTAAATCTTCCAGGGTGGCACGGGGAGTGAAGTCCGAAGGCAAGCCATAAGGATAAGCTTGCGGGCTATACCTTCGACCAAACATTGCCGTGTTTCTGTCTCGGCTCGGATTTAAGGCGGGCTGCAGCACCGGCTCCGCTTCCCTAACTGTATTGGAGGCGGTTGCCGTGGCTTTATCCTCTATAGTTTTCTGGAGTTTTAACATGACCTCCGAGATGGAAGCCATTTGATCTTTTAAGGCCGATAGATCGGCCTTCATCTGTTCCTGCACGCCCTCTTCATTATCCATTTTTCTGGATCGAGTGTTATAGGGGTGCCTTTGTGCTTTCTTAGTTATGATGAAATTCCTAAAGAAATAAACAACGGTGAGTATGCCACCAAGACATGAATATGCAAATGAATGATCGGAGCACTTGGATCCACCCCAAGGTTTTTTAGATAGCGTGATAATTCAGAACTTCTCATTTTATAAAAAGAACAAAGCTTTCATTTAGCCAAGATTATACAAAGGTGTTACAAGAGAACCTAACGGTTTCTAATTATATGGGTCATCAAATCTATCATGTGTTGACAGTAATTGATTAGCCCATGAATCTCCTCGGGGGCTGTACACACTTCGGCCATGGCTTTTGCTTTGGCTAATAGACACGGGAGGTCTTGACTTCCATTCAAGGTCAAGGCGAACCTATCCATCCACATAGTCGCTTCTTGATGCAATGCATCAATCACCCTCCCTCTTGCTTCTTTTTTGACGTACACTTGTGCAAAATCCTCCGCTAGCTTTTGTTCATGGGTCATAGACTGGTTCAATTCTTCCTTGTACTGCCCTATGATAGCTAGCATGCTTTGCTCCGTGGCTTCCAAGTGTTGAGCCAAACTCCTTTTGGACCTTGCGCAAGCAGCTAACTCTTCTTTTAAGATCATGCCATGCACCCGTGACCGGTCTCTTTCCTCTCTTCGGAGCTTGAGCTCATTGTTGCTACCCCACAATGCTCCTCGGAATTTCTCTCGGCCATATTCCTCCTTGCGGACCCTTTTGGTTTCTTGTTCAAAGGCTCTTGCAGTGGCCGCGTTTTCCTCTTGTAACTCGATATACTCTTTCCGGATGTGTGTAGCGGCTGATTTGAACCTCTCCTTGGCGAGTCTTGCCTTCCCTAGCTCTAATTTTAGAGCTTGGACTTCTTCATCTTCCTCCGGAGCTTCGAAGTTCTCCTCATTGATAACTTTCAATTTGGAGAGCCAATCTAACCCTCGCGTGTGAACTCTTAGCCATCCATGATAACCACCGATGACGCCATTTCGGATGCCTCTAAGCTCCTTGTCTTTCCTCAACGGACTTCTCCACGCCTTGTGGACTCTTTGTATCACCTTGAGACTTTGCGCGCCTAGATCCCTCACAAGGAAAGGCGAGAGACTTTCTTCTGTTGGCGCTCCCCTCATGGGGTACCCTAGCTGTCTTATGGCGAGTGCGAGATTATAATTAATACAACCCCTAGTCCCTATCAATGGAACATTAGGGTAGTCCCCACACGAGAAAAGAACTCCTTCCTTGCCTTCCTTCCAATGAGGAAACCAATTGATTGCGTTGCCTCCTATCCCAGCCAAATGTTGGTCCCAATCGACTCTTCCTTTTTCGGCGCATGAGCAATAACTTTGAAGTGGACACGGGTGTCTTGTGTCTTGTTGGAATAGGTGTGAAACCAACCACACACAGATAGTGGGTAAACAACAGACAATCCGTGCACTGTTTTTCTCACACCTCCGGTCAAAGGTGTCAAACAAATCTGCCAAGATAGCCACCACTGGACTCTCCTTGTTATGGTGATATGCGAGGAAAGCATCAATGGCGGCTAAGTCCACCAAACCGTCAACGTTCGGAAAGAGGACAACCCCAAAAATCAACAAAGCTAATATATCCGCAAACGGGCCCCACTTCTCTTGGCTCGCCATATCCCTTGCCTTGCCTTCCAAGTATTTCCGAGGCAGGCCCACTACGCCGTTCCGAGTTTGCTTCATGCGATCCATCTCTTTTGCCGAATCTCCAACCACAGCTGCAATCTTGCTCAAGGAGGGAAGAAACCCGGAGAAAAGATACGGTTTTCTCCCCCTAAGAGGGCATCCTAATATTTCCTCAAACTCTTCAATAGTCGGTACCATTTGGAAGTCCCCAAACGTGAAACACCTCAACGGCTGGTCATAGTATTGGGCGAGGGATACGACAGCTTCCGTAAATACCGCCGCTGCGGTCAAATCTAGAATCTTCCCGTACACTTTGCAGAAGGCTTACCTTTGGAGAGGTCCCATCAATCGTCCCAATTCCTTGAGGCTGGTGATATCTAGACTTTTAACCTTGACTTGATAAAACCTTTTGCCATTTAGATTTATCCCCATCATTTACCTAAAAAAGGGGTGGATCAAGACTCCAACATGAATGATGCAATGCGTATGCATGAAACGGAAAAAAAACAACACAAATGGGTAATTCACACATACGAGACCGCAGAGATCCAATTTTAATGCTACGTTTAGGGCATGATGGCGCCTCAACGTAGTATTAAAAAGGTTACGCATTACTCTGAAGAGACCAAACATCACTAGCAAAACTATAAACTAGTGCTATTTATCAAAAGATGCATGAGAACAAATGGCACGGAGCGTGTTTGCTCTCTGCCCCTATTTTGGGAACCTATATGACAATATCTAGGGGTCTCTAATAACTACTCCCCAACAATTTATAACTCACACGGCTGTTTTCTAGAGGTATCATCACTCAAGATAATAATATTGTGGCGGTATGGAATACCAGCGACAACACATTATAAAGAGAGAAAGCTCTAGACGAGGTTTCACTATTATCAAGCAAGTCGGAGACCTAGCATGATGATAGATTCACCTCCACTCCTTAAATTTCCATGAACCCGGGTGTAGGGCCCCCTTTTTTACTCAAACCCGTGGGTGCTTAGAATGCAGTGTAAAGAATGCGAAATAGACAACAGTTATTTACATTTTACACAGTTCAACAAATGCACACACAAAGTTTCACAAATCCACAATTCCTTAAAATAGGCCTAACTCACAAAAAGTCCCCAGTGGAGTCGCCAACTGTCGCAACATGCCCCTGTTGCGGGCGAGCGAGGCGAGGCTCACGGGTGCACTTTCCAAAGGAGGAAAGATGCGCGGAGTCGCCACCAACGTTTATTTGTGGAAAACATTGGAAAAACCGAAGGAAACCGGTCAAAAATGAAAATTCTAAGTTCGGGAGTTGTATTTACGTTTGAGGAAGGTATTAGCACCTCTCACGTTTGTCTCGAAGGACAACAGCCTATTTTTTAGAATTGTGGGAATTGTGTTATCTTAACTTTTATTTTCTTTTTATTTTTGAGGTCGACAAAAGCGGGGCTCTTGCTCCTACGTACCCTCCATCGAAGAGGAAATCATACCTACGTAGTTCTTTCTTTAAAGGTGAATTAAGCGATTCTTTTTACTTGAAATGTGATCATTTGAAGGTGTTGGGCCTTAAAAATGATCCTTTTTACTTGGTAAGAAACTGAAATGATAAACTTTCAAACCCTATTTTTTGTGGACGAGCTTGACTAGGCGAGTTGATTTTAGCCTTAGTTTCACTTTAGTTATTAGTCAATCCAATTAAGAATGAGAAATCCCAAAGAGAAAACGTCCGATTGATTTTTTCGCTTCATTTTACTAAAAGATATTTTTTTATTATTATATTATTATTATACCTCTTTTTTGATTTCCAACGTGGTTACGGCATGACCGAACGGTCGGAATTCATTTTAACCGAAATTAATGGATGATACAATTCAAATGATCGGTGGGAATTTATTTTATTTTTTGATTAGGCGAGAAATGACTTAAATAAATGACTGAAGCATGTCAAAAGGGGGAATAGAAAGCGAATGAAAACGAGAATAAAAATACATGAAACAAAATGTGGACCACCACGGGTACATAGAATGAATTGAAAAGCTCGGTTTGGGGTACTTACCAGTTGAAGACTGAAGAAAACGAAGAACGAACGATGAATGTCGAAGAACGATTGAAAATCTTCACGTAATTACTCACGGAAACATTACGGAAACGTTACGGAAGCGCCTCGGCTTGGATTTTTTTCACGGAAACAATTTTCCTCAGCAATTTCGAGAAAATAAGAAGTGCCAAGAAGGCTGAACCCCTTCCCTCTTCACTCCTCCCCCTATTTATAGCAAAATAAGGGAGGAGCTTGCCACCCAGCTCGCCCAGGCGAGCAAGGTTGCTTCCTCCAGAAGCAACAGCCTTCTGGAGGAAGAATCTGGAAGGCCCAAGTGGGCCTGATTGCTATTTGTACCCCTCTTTTTACTAAATGCACCCCCTTTACCTTTTTTGGTAATTCTTTTTCCGTAACGTTACGAAACTTTGCGAATTTCATAATGATACTTATTTTCCTTCCGCAAGGTTACGAATCCTTACGGATTATGTATTTACTCTTTTTTAGCTTTCGAAGAAGTTACGAAAACTCACGGATTGCGAAAACACCTCCTTTCGATTTCCGTCACATTACGGAATTTTCACGGATCGCGTAAGCCTGCTTCCTTTTGATTTTCGGCACGTCTCGGGACTTCACATATTGTGCAACAAAGGGTGCCAAGTATCTCGAAGCGGCCAATCAAAGGTTGTATATCATCAAATAATAATCCCCGGACGAAATTAGGGTATGACAATGCCTATTATCATGTCAATGAAGGAAAGTTGGTACCTAGATCAAGAAAGGGTCTGTTCATGGGTTATGGTGATGGGGTGAAAGGTTACAGGATCTGGTCACCCTCTGAAAGGAATGTTCTTCTCAACGGAGATGTAATTTTTTATGAATCACATTTGCTCCATCCAAAAATTGAGATTCCAATTACTGGAACACAGAGATGCCACTCTCTTCAAGAAAAGGATGTATAATCTATAACCAAAGACTCAGAAAAGGGGGTCATACAGATAGATCTCCTGTTCCTCAAGAAGGTGAGCAATCAAAAGATTCCAGTGCAAATGAGGCTCATCAGAATGCTGAACCCGAGCCTGCACACTTCAATCTTGGAATCAGTCAGAGACCTAAGAGGGTCAGTAAGCCTCCTGAGAGATATGGTTTTGAAGACATGGCTGCCTATGCATTACATGCAGCTGAAGAAATAGATTCAAATGAACCTGCCACCTACAAAGAAGCTATCAATCATCCTGAAGCTAAAAATTGGTTGTTAGCTATGAAAGAGGAAATGAAATCTCTATATAAGAATCAAACATGGAAACTTGTTGAACTACCTAAAGGAAGACATGTGGTAGGTTACAAGTGGATATTCAAGAGGAAACCTGGTCTTTCAGAAAAGGAAGGGATAAGATACAAGGCTAGGTTAGTTGCCAAGGGATTCAGCCAGAAAGAAGGAGTATATTTCAACGAAATCTTTTCACCTGTGGTTAGACATACATCCATCCGGGTTTTGCTTGCTATAGTGGCAAACCAAGATTTGGAACTTGAACAACTTCAACGAAATCTTTTTCCACTGTTGATGACTGTTGAGAGAATTTATAGGTCTTATCTACGGCTATATGGGGGGACAAGCATCAAATCTCCCTTCAGATATTTCAAGCTTATTTGATTGCAAATACTGTTTGTAAAGGCTATTGTTCTTTGCATATAAGGTTATTGGAATGGCATCAATTCCATGTACCTTGGTACCTGGCTCAAAATCTTTAGAAGCCTCTCCGACTTGAGACATTCTTGTTCCAACATTCTTAAATTTTGTACTAACCATAGACTGAAAATTTGATCTGAACCCTGCATTTTTTAGCACTAAATATTCATTCTTGTTGCACTTGAGAAGTTTCTGATCTGGCTGCTGAAGATGATGTAGAAGCAAGCTTCATTGCTTCATGATGATGAATCAAGATTGATTCAAGGTGTTTTGATGATAACAAAGATGATGACAAAAAGCCCATGAGAATGATTTCAAGATTGAGTCAAGAACAATTCAAGAATCAAGAGAAGTTTCCAGTTTCAAGTTTTCAAGAATCAAGAATCAAGAATAATCAAGAACAAGATTCAAGACTCAAGATTCAAGAATCAAGAAAAGACTCAATCAAGATAAGTACTAAAAAGTTTTTCAAAACATTGAGTAGTACATGAATTTTTCACAAAACCTTTTACCAAAGAGTTTTTACTCTCTGGTAATCGATTACCAGTTTATTGTAATCAATTACCAATAGCAAAGATTGTTTTCAAAAAGCTTTCAACTGAATTTACAACGTTCCAATTGATTTCAAAATGGTGTAATCGATTACAATGATTTGGTAATCGATTACCAGTGTGTTTGAATGTTGAAATTCAAATTCAAATGTGAAGAGTCACATCCTTTCACAAAAATGCTTTGTGTAATCGATTACAATAATTTGGTAATCGATTACCATTGATAAGTTTTGAACAAAAATCAAAAGATGTACCTCTTCCAATGGTTTTCAAGTTTTTCTAAAGGTTATAACTCTTCTAATGGTTTTCTTGACCAGACATGAAGAGTCTATAAAAGCAAGTCCTTAACTTGCATTTTCAAGACATTGATTACATCCTTTGAATCTCTTTGAACATCCTCTTGAATTTCTTCTTCTTCTTCCTTTGCCAAAAGCTTTCTAAAGTTTTATGGTTTTCCAAACCTTGAAAACAAAACTTGTGCTATTCATCTTTTTCATTTCCTTCTCCCTTTGCCAAAAAGAATTCACCAAGGACTAACCGCCTGAATTCTTTTTGTGTCTTTCTTCTCCCTTTTCCAAAAGAACAAAGGACTAACCGCCTGAATTCTTTTGTGTCTCCCTTCTCCCTTGTCAAAGAATTCAAAATGACACAGTCTGAGAATTCTTTTGATTCTTCCCTTTCCCATAAACAAAAGATTTCAAAGGACTAACCGCCTGAGAACTTTGTCTTAACACATTGGAGGGTACATCCTTTGTGGTACAAGTAGAGGGTACATCTACTTGGGTTGTTGTGACTGAGAACAAGAGAGGGTACATCTCTTGTGGATCAATTCTAGTGGAGGGTACATCCACTAGGTTATTCAAAGAGAACAAGGGAGGGTACATCCCTTGTGGATCTTTGCTTGTAAAGGAATTTACAAGGTTGAAAAGAAATCTCAAGGACCGCAGATCGCTTGGGGACTAGATGTAGGCATGGGTTGTTGCCGAACCAGTATAAAACTCTTGTGTATTTGTCTTCTTCTTCCCTACTCTTTTAATTTCCACTGTGCACTTTAATTACCGCTTTTACTTTTGGTTAAGTTTATATTTTTGTTCTTTACTTTCTTAACAACATAGTAAAAGCCTAAGAAGGGTAAATTTTAATTAGTAAAGGTTCATTAATAATTAATTCAACCCCCCCTTCTTAATTATTTTGAGACCACTTGATCCAACAGATGATGATTATGATTTTCAAGGTTAAGAACCAAAGACTTGTCCTCATCGTGAGTTGATTGTGAGCATCCTTTGATCATGTTTGAAATCAAGTTCTTGAATGAGCTATCCGGTTTAACATAGGATTTAGAACATGTTTCTTGAGTTTGCTTTTTGAATTTTTTACTCCCAATTATCACTTGTTGCAACTTGCTTCTCTTCTTACCTGCCAAAAACAACCCAGCACTATGGAAGCTTTCAACACTTAAATGGCACTCTTCCTTTTAGTTTCAATTTTTTATCTTCTTTATAACCAAATGCTTCTTTTTTAGTTTCAAATACTTATAACCAAATGCTCTGAAAAAGCAGTACACCACAAGCAATATCAATCAAGCTATTCCCTCCTAACTCCCTCCAAATTCAACAAGAAACATTGATAAATGTAAACATGTTGTGATATCATACACATATTACTAAACCGAATACACATCAGAAAAGTATAACAGTAACAACCAGAATAGAAAAATTGCTCAAGTGCAATTGGCCCTTTTCTCCTCAACCTGTTTCTTTGTGTTGTTAAAGAAACTTCCTAGTCACTGAAGAGGGGTATGTGAATTTACATGCTGTAAACATGGGTAGAGACAAGCCTCTCCAGCAACATAAGGTAGAGCATTGGGCGTTGTCGCTTCCTTTTTTTTCTGTTATTTTTCTTAAAGAATAAACATCTTTGATGTTTGAGGACAGGAGAATAACTGTCTAGATCTAAATCTGAAATAGATTCAGTTTGTGTTATCAAATTTGCATCCTAATTCTTTAGTTGTGTCATGAACAACTAAAAATGAAAGTCTTACCATTTCTCCTTTGCTTGTAGGTTGCATAATTTCTGATGATATATAGGTAGTTTGTGGCTTAAAAACTATAGGTCCAGATTTTCAAATTGATTTTGCAGCAACTTGATTGAGTTTTCCAGGTAGGGTTTGGCAGCATCTTTTCTTCCTTTTGCTGAGATTCTTCCTTTGCTTCTTTTTCCTGGATTTCTTCCTTCATTTTGTTCAAATTGCCAAAAACTTGTGCTTCTACTTATGCACGATGGCTCGATCTCATACTTATCCATCATCAGTGCAAAATAATCCCTTGCTTTTTCTACTGCTCCTATACTTATGCTGTCATCATCTATGTTGATAATCTGTGTTGTCCCCCCATTGATAATTTCAGCCCTAACTTAATTCCAGTTCCTAATATATACCCATCATTGTTGTTGAAAATTTAGGACTACATTGCTTAAGGATTTGAGATACTCCAGAACTTGAATTTGAATGAGTGGAGATAATTGTCACACTTAACACAAATTAGCTTTTTATTAACACATAAATATAGTATAGAGAAAGAGAAAGAGAGGGGAAAGCTTCCTTTGGATAAGGATTAGATACTCAGCTTCCCACACACTCAACATGATAACACGTAAATCAGTATACACACTCAACCTCACACACATACACACTCCAAACAGCCCTTTACCTACACAATTGTGTACACAATACAGTTGTCTACAATATATATTTTACAATTGTCAATAATCTGTGTTGTTTCTTGCAGGAAGTAGCTGCAGAGGTGGTTCAGACATTGCAACCACATGAAGCATCAGCTGTGTTTATTGAGGTGAAATCTGAAGACCAAGGTATTTATCCCATTTTGTTTTGGATTGCTTAGCCTAAAACCTTGTTAGTTGTTACTATAAATTGAATTCACTAAAAATGAAATAAAAACTATATGAGAAGTAAGGATTGCCTTAAAGTTTGTGTTTGGTGGTACTCCTAGGCTTAGGATGTCATAGTTTATGTAAGAGATTAGGACTATGTCTCTACTTAAAGCAATATTTATAGTTAGAGCAATATTTATGATTAGGACCACAATGCAACATTCACAACAATGTCAACCTTTTGATCATTTTCATAAGTTTCCATCTTTGAGTCAAGAATCTATGTCACATTCCCTTCTTCCACCATCTTAAAAGCAAAAGATGGGAAATAGGATTTCTCTGAAGTTTCACTAGGATCATAGTTTTTCATTCCCCCAATGATCTCTACCAACACCATACCATAGTTATAAACATCACTTTTCTCTAATATGGCACAGTTTATGATCCACTCAGGTGCAAGATACATTGTAGTGCCTCTAAGTGTCGTGAACACATGCCTTTGTTCACGTGTCATGAGCTTAGCCAAACCAAAATCAGAAACCTTGACCCTAAAATTATCATCTAGGAGCACGTTTTCTGGTTTGATGTCACAATGAATAATGTTTGACTCATAATCTTCATGTAGATAAGCAAGTCCTTTTGCTATTCCAAGTGCTATGTTATACCTTGTATCCCAATCCAACACAAAATCCTCTTTGTTCTTGTTGAATATCCATTTATCCAATGAACCATTAGCCATGTACTCATAAGCAAGAAGTCTATGTACCATTAGCATTGTCTTCATATTATCTTCATTCATTGCAACTTGAGCATGGTTCTCTCTAATATTTGGTGCTTTAACATGACATTCATTGCAACTTGAGCATTGTTCTTTCTATTGATTGATCCAGTTTTGCAGTTTTACTACGTAATTTACTCAAATTACCAATCCTGTGGTTTAGATAAGATGGACCTATAACTAGGATAACATCATTAACATAAATGGACATTGTTTCAAACTCTTTGTGACCAAGGAAATTAGATTCTAAGGTTTTGTGAGTAGCTCACAAAAAACTAATTGAATGTGAGAAATCAAACTAAACCTTTAAAGAGTAGATTGCATGCATTTAGTGAATCAAGTTTGTCAATTATAAGGAAAGAAGGGCTTAATGAGGAAACCAGAAAGTAATTGTTTCTAGGAAAGGGGAAATAATGATTGCTTTGTGATTGGGGTATTTGTTGAGTTAATTTCTTTGTGATTAATGGACAATTGCTTATGTGACTAGTGCTGAGTTTTGAATGATGTTTTGTCATTTTTCTTCATTCTGTAGCCTTATGGTAAGTGCATTTGTGGCAACTATTTTGGCTTTTGCTTGCTTCTCTGCGGCAGCTTTAGTTGCAAGGCGTAGGGAGTACCTCTACTGCTTGCTTTTAGGAAGCCCTTGCCACCATTGTGAAAGCTGAAGCCATGTTTTAATCTCTATAATATTTACTATTAATTAGCAGCAAGATGTTAAGTAAGTTACACAGCTGTCAACAATACAACTTTATCTATATTCCTGTCATATTTTAGAGCATTATAAATCTAAGATTGCAACTTTCTTTGTATCAGTTTTTTGCATGTTTCAATAAATGTTGGTTTTTTTCTGGTTTATTAGCACTTTTTTATCCATTAACAATCTGGTCATTATTGCATAGAGACACACACACACACACATACACACACACACACGCACATAGCCACACACACATACACACTCACACACACACACACACAACCTACTCATTTGATGAAGCACTTAAAGCAAATTTAAACTTTAAGCCTACTGTTCAGAATTCCGACAAGTGCACCGGATCACACAAGTAGTATAAAACGGTAAGAACTGAGCATCGAACTCTCGGAAACTTGTGTTATTTGGTAAGCTATTTCAGCAAATAGGTGTCTGGTGTGTAAATGTAAGTGTGAATATGAACAGGTGTATAAACTATATGTGCAAAAAGAAAGAAAATCACGCGAGAGAAATGATGTGTAAAAACAAGTAGAAACACGTTGGTCTTCCTAATAGGTGCTTGATGCTAAAAAATGCTCATGTGTTCTTATGGTGTCTCCTGAGATACTAAACCTCGATTCCTCATGATAGTTTAGCCTAGTCCTAATCAAGCATCATCCGCAGATTCCTCTTGTAAGACTAAACTCAACCAAGACCGCATTAAGACACACATACACAACTAAGTTATCACACCCCGATTCCTCATGATAGTACGACAACTTAGCCCTGCACTATCAAGGACTTTAGAGTCAGACCAGTTTCCACTGTTGAATGACCCTAACAAAGCATGCATCTACTTGATCAAGGTAAAGGCATACTGGAGTGAAAAGCAGATAGCATAGAGAACACACAAAACATTATTAAATAGATAGAAATATATTTACATCAGGTACCTACAGGGAAGATCCAATAGAGGATTTAGCTTTCCATACCAGGAAGCCTTCTTTACAACAAAGAGAAGAACAAGATGAAAGATTGCAAAAATACAAGTGGTGAGGATGTCTCCTTCACCTCTAGGATCTCACAATCACTCACAAACTCATTTCAAGCTCTCAAATCAGCTCCTACTTCAAGTTCTGGTCTCTGCAGATCTTCACATAACAAAATCTCTCAAAACTCTCTAGAACTTGGACCTTTCTCTCTCTAGAAACTCTAGACATGCAAAGCTCTGAATCCTAATCCAAACTCTCTCTCTAAAATCTGATTTCAGGCTTAAATAGGTGGCCTTGTTCGTGCTCGTGCGCTTAGCGCACTTATGGACCACTTAGCGCACATTAGTGAATTTCGGCTTAGCGCGTGCCTTTCTCGCTTAGCGGATGAACTGAAGCGGTGCACTTAGGGAGATGAAGCGGTGCGCTTAGAAAACATGTACAACTCATCTTCTTCTAGAGTCTTCCTCGCGCTTAGCCCATGAGTGTTGCGCTTAGCAAACGCTCGCTAAGCCAGCAGATTGGCTTAACGAGAAGGTGAAAAACAACATTTTCCAAAGATTGCCTAATTAATCTGAAATTGAGAGAAAATGATTATTAAACACACAAAATGGAAGTACTAAGTATTTATTACCTATACTTAACAGAAAATACTTATAACACTACAAAATAACCATAAATTGGAAGAGTTTGATACAATTTACACAAGTTTTATACACAAAAGTTAGTCATTTTCACCAACTAACAACTCCCCCAAATTTACAGTTTTGCTTGTCCTCAAGCAAAAAGAGAACAACCCACTTGTCCTCAAGTGACAATGACATGCAGTGATATGTACAAAGGTGTAAGCAACAAAAGTTACTGATTGCATGATAAGAGAATGGAATGGTCCGTCATCTGGCTGATTGCTCCCAGTGGAAGAAGATTGATGGTTTACAACCCACTTGTCCTCAAGTGACAATGACATGCAGTGATATGTACAAAGGTGTAAGCAACAAAAGTTACTGATTGCATGATAAGAGAATGGAATGGTCCGTCATCTGGCTGATTGCTCCCAGTGGAAGAAGATTGATGGTTTGTATCCAGATTTCGGCAAAGAGGCAAGAAATCTTAGGCTTGGATTAGCTAGTGATGGAATGAATCCATATGGCAATTTAAGCACTCAACATAGTTCATGGCCAGTTCTACTAGTAATTTACAATTTGCCTCCTGGGTTGTGCATGAAGCGAAAATACATGATGTTGTCTATGATGATATCAAGCCCAAGACAGCCAGGAAATGACATTGATGTTTATCTAAGTCCGTTGATTGAAGACCTGAGAAAGTTGTGGGACAAGAGGGTTTTAGTGTTTGATGGGTTTCGCAAGGAGACTTTTGAAATGCGTGCAATGCTTTTTTGTATCATTAATGACTTTCCAACATATGGGAATCTGAGCGTTTATGGTGTTAAGGGTCATCATGCATGCCCTATCTGTGAAGAAGACACAAGCTACATACAACTAAAACATGGTAGAAAAATAGTATACACTAGGCATCGAAGTTCTCTAAAACCTCATAACCCTTACAGGCGATTGAAAAAAGCATTTAATGGAAGTCAAGAGCACGAAACTGCGCCAATACCGTTGACTGGTGAGCAGGTCTTCCAGCGGGTTGAACACCTGAATAATGTATTTGGAAAGACCCAAAAGAAGGATAAAAGTAAGACTTTCATACGGAAGAAGAGGTCCATTTTCTTTGATCTTCCGTACTGGTCTGATCTAGATGTTAGACATTGTATTAATGTTATGCATGTGGAGAAACATGTATGTGACAGTGTCATTGGGACGCTCCTTAACATTCAAGGCAAGACGAAATATGGTCTTAATACCCGTAATGATCTAGCTGACATGGGTATACGATCGCAGTTGCATCCAAGGTATGATGGGAAAAAATATACTTGCCTCCAGCTTGTCATACCTTGTCCAGAAAGGAGAAGATAAGTTTTTGTCAGTGTCTGCACCGGGTGAAAGTCCCACAAGGATACTCTTCAAATATTAAGAGCCTTGTGCAGTTGAAGGAGCTTAAGCTGGTAGGGTTAAAGTCTCACGATTGTCACGTGTTGATGCAACAATTGTTAGCCGTGGCCATCCGAGACATTTTGCCTAACAAAGTCAAGTTAGCCATAACTCGCTTGTGCTTTTTCTTCAATGCCATATGTAGCAAAGTCCTTGATCCTATCAAGTTTGATGACCTGGAAAATGAGGCCACAATTATACTATGCTAGTAGGAGATGTATTTTCCTCCTGCTTTCTTTGACATCATGATTCACTTAATTGTTCATCTGGTCAGAGAAATCAAATGTTGTGGTCCTGTTTATTTGCGGTGGATGTACCCGGTTGAGCGATACATGAAGATCTTAAAAGGGTATACCAAGAATCTACATCGTCTAGAAGCATCTATTGTTGAAAGGTACATTGCAGAAGAAGCCATTGAATTTTGTTTAGGGTACATTGAAAAAGCAAAACCTGTTGGGCTTCCCGAGTCTCGGCATGGCGAAAGAGTGGGAGGTAAGGGTTCAAGAGGACTGCATGTTATCACTCCAAGTGTAGAAGATTTGCAACAAGCTCATTTGTATGTGTTGAACAACAATAATGAAGTTTTGCCATACATACTTCAGCATGAAGCTTTAGTCAAACAAAATAATCCAAAAATTTCAAAGAACTAGGTCTTGAAAAAGCATAACAAGACCTTCCCTAATTGGTTTAAAGATACAATCTTTGCTGATGAAAATGCTTCAGAAACATTAAGAAAGCTAGTAGATGGGCCTAAAAGAAATGGTATAACTTGGAAAGGATACGACATAAACAAGTATTCCTTTTACACAAAAGCACAAGACAACAAAAGTACAATGCAAAACAACGGGGTCACCCTAAGGGTTGAATCTCAACACTTCGCAAGTGTGCATGATGAGAATCCATGTGTAGCTTTCATCCCTTACTTTGAGTTCATTGATGAAATTTGGGAGCTTAACTATGTCAAATTTACTGTGTGTTTTTTCAAATGTAAATGGGTTAAGAGCAACACCGGTGTGCGGACCGATGATGTAGGATTCACATTGGTAGACCTAAAGAAACTAGGTTACCACAATGACCCTTTCATCATGGCAGAACAAGCTAAACAGGTATTTTATGTGCAAGACCCTTGTGATGAAAGGTGATGCGTGGTTCTACACAGGAAAACAATTGGTGTTAATGTAGAAGATGATGATTCATACACGGATACTTATGTTAGTCCTTTGTCCACACAAATGACTTCTAACGTCATCGGAGAAGAAGAAGCTGATGACGTTCATGCTAATCGTAATGATCATGATGAAGGAGAATTAATTAACATCGTCTAATGTAATTTTCTAATTATGTATTTGATTTCGGTAAATTGATTTACATAACTCATACTGTTGTTTTTGATAATGTTAACTAACTCAACTTTTACTGTTTACAGAACCATGGCTACTCCACCTGGCTCGTCTCCTCCTCCTCCCTCTCCTTCTTCTTCTCCTCCTCCTACTCCTCCTGCAGACCCCTCAACATCTCCGTCTACTATAAAGCGAACATGCAAAGCCACATGGCTACGATCCTTGGCCACTAGACCACCTGGGGCAGAGAGACCAGTGGTCCACGTCGATCCTGTGACTAGCAAGGCCGACGATCCCCAAAAGAAGAAATTAAGAACATATTTGGGAGGATATACAGGTATGTTTGTTTTCTTCTTTGATTTTGTTTAGTAGGCAAAATTTATAATTTACTAACAATAAAACCTAATTTATTGTTTGTCAGGCAGAATTTGAAATCCTTGAAGCTTCTAACAATAGGACAAAGAAGAAAGTTCTTCAGACAGTGGGTGAGCGGTGGAGGCAGTTTAAATCCGATTTGACCAGGAAATGGGCACCTGCAGCCCACAAGGATGATGTGGACGACACTATCTGTGAAAAATACAACATTAGCAAGGAGAAATGGGCCTAGTTTTGTTAGACCCGCCGAGATCCCTCATGGGAGGTATGTACTTTGTAATTTGAATTGTTTCCACTAAAAATTCAGTTCTTATAATAGATTATAGAAATCATTTTGATTAATGTTTGAATTTTGAAGGATGTGCGGAAAAAAGCACAGGCCATCCAGAAGCAAAACACCGCCCCCCACGTGTTGTCTCGTGAGGGTTATGATTATTTAGAACAGAAGCTGATGGCTGAGAAGACAAAGAAAAAACTAGAGGAAGCTGCTCAGTCCGGAAGCACTGAGGGCGTCACTAACACTCCATTTCCCATCAAATGATACATGAAGTGGAAGATGGCTCGCACCAAGAAAACTAGGCAGATGACATCTGGGGCCGTAAAGGAAATCGCTGAGAATATTGTAAGTCAAATTTAAATTAAGAATTGTAATTATGTTTGTTTATTATGTGAATGCCTTGGACAAATATATGTGTTATGTACATGATTCATTGGAGGAGCAGGCGTCACAGGGTTCATTTGACCCCTATGGTCGTCAGGATGTCCTGACTGCTGCTGTTGGGTGACCCGAACACCCTAGTCGTGTGCGTGTTGCTGGAGCCGGTGTCACCATCAAGCAATACTTTGGCTCCGCTCCACGAAGCTCCTGCATTTCCTCCTTCATCCCTCCCGAAGAACTCGAGCAGCTCACTCAACAAATCAGGGACCAGCTGGAGGAGTCGATCACAGAAAAAGTGATTGGGCAGCTCATGGCATCCTTCAGCCAAATGCAGCCCCAGCTTCAGTCACAAATGTAATCACAGGGACTTGCACTGTCTCCGGAGCCTGAGGTTGGTCCCTCAACTGCTCGTGTTAGCACAAAGGGGAGTTGTGTTGATCCCTCACTGACTGATCCAAAGACGGGTGACTCAGACAAATGTGGGTTGTACATCGAAGAAAATCCTTCCCGCCTGGTTGCCCTATGAAGAGTGATGTGCCATCATTTTCTTCTATTTTCTAAATCCTTTTTGCACCATTTTAATTACTAATTGGTCTTAATTGTCAATTAATCAGGAAGTTTTATTATTTGGGCTCATTTAGCTAATTTGATGTTTTTAATCTAATTTCAGGAATTAATGAAACATTGGGCTTAATCCGGATTTTGGTTATGGACTTGAAGAGGGCAAATAAAGCAGCGCTTACCTTAGTTAATTTCTAATTAGGAAATTTCGCAATTTTATTTTATGTTGTTAAGTGTTTATTTCATTTTGGGCCAGAGTATTGTAATAGGGCCCAGTGACTTTGAGTGACTCTTTTTAAATAACAGCCTTGGGATTCGTGCAAGGCTATTCTGTTATGCTATTTTATTATTCAGAGCTTTTGTTTTAGGTTTTGACGTTTTTCTATTCTAAGGCTACTATTTTCGTTCTTAATGCAATTTTCCGTTTTCTGCTTCTAATTACAATTTCGTTCTTGCTTCTTCTTCTACTTTCATTTACATTTCTGTCTCATTTACGTTTCTGTTCATTTACGTTTATGCTTCATGTTTCATTTGCGTTTTCTATTTGAATCTATGGAAGGCTAGTTTTTCTGGTGTTGTTTCCTTTTGAGGACGAAGCCCAATTCTCTTTGAGGTTTCATTTGTAATGTGGTTTCCTGGCAGTTTTCCCTTCACCAGTTATCCCAAATTCGTGAACATTAATTAGTGCATGCTTTGTGTTCGATTAATTGCCTCTGAGCCTAACTTGCGTTCATGCTTAATGGAAAAAGGGCTAACTGGTGTATGTGGTGCCTAATCACGTATTGACAACCCTAAGTTGATTTTCGCTTAGTAAATTGAAATAGGGTTGGATTAAGTGGTTGACTGTTAGGGACGAATTCTCCATAACCCAGGATAAGAGAATGGCTTCTGAATCAGAGGAAACAACCCGTTTTTAATATTAGTAGTTTCATATTCCAGTTTACTTGTTCTGCTCTTTAATCACAAAACAAACAACCCCCCCCCCAATCGTTACTGTTACTCCGCAAGTATATTTTGAACATTTGGTTTGTCATTGCTCGTTGGGAAACGACCTAGGATCACTTCCTAGTTACTGCATTTTCATGTTTATTTGATTTGGGTACGGCCTCGATCAAATTTGGCGTCGTTGCCAGGGAGCAGTGTCCAAAGGTTCATAATAGCTAGCTAGTGTTGTGTGTTTAATCCTTTCGTGTTTTATGTTTAATTGTTAGTATTGTGTTAGTATGTGTGTTAGTGTTGTTTAGTGTCCTGGTATTTTGTTTAGTGTGTGTTCTGTTTCAGTTTTCCCATTAAGCGTTTCCCCTGTTTCAGTCTTGGGTGTTTTGCTGTGAATAGTGTTTTACGACGGACTTAGTGACCACTTTTGCTTGCGGCAAAACAGAGTAGTAGTACAAATCAAGTAGAGACGGATTTTAGCGACCACCCATGCTAAATTATTTGAGATTTTTTGTTTTAGTAGCTAGGGTTGTTATTTTTGGCTGAATTTTTTTGTGGTAACTTCTTTTAACCTATATTTTGTGGGAAAAATAGCTAGAGCCTTTAGTTTGGTCAGATTTGAAAGTTCCAAAAAAAGTAGCAAATTTTGTGTTTGTCGAAACTTCAAACGGCCATAACTTTTGCTCCGGTTATCAGAATCGCAATTATTATATATGTATTTGGGGTAGAAAAAAATTTCCTATGCCGTGGCAGCCTGCCATAGGCCGGCTGAGGTCTCCATCATCCAAAAATAGTGATTCTGTCAAAAGTTTTTTATTTTTCAAGTTTTATTCACTTATTTTTCTTAACCTACCATTTTTAGCTTCCATAGTTAGAATTTGAATTTTTGCCTGAAATTTTTTGTGCTATCTTCTCATCATTTTATAAGGTTGCTCACAAAATTTCAAGTCATTTGGATATCATTTGAGGGTAGCTGTAGTTCAAACCTACACCTTTATTTACATGACAAGGCAACTAGTTGTGTATATTGAATGTAGTGTATGACTAGAGGCAATCCATCTGACTTACAACCCTTTGATCCTGAGATAGATAGGACATTTCATAGATTAGTTAGGCATCATTTTATACCTTTTGATCATTCTGAGCATTCCATTACTGGTGAATCTGTGCATTCTGTTATTGATGATTTTGAACATCCTGATCTTGAACATTACAATTCTGAGCATTCTGATTCTGAGCATTCTGATTTTGCACATTCTGAGAACATGGCACAACCTCCACCCCGTGAGAGGACTCTAAGGGAAATGGCTGCACCTGATTTCACTTACGAAAGCTTGTGCATCCAATACCCTGATGAGGATGTCCCATATGTTCTTAAAACTGGACTGATCCATTTGCTTCCAAAGTTTCATGGTCTTACAGGTGAAGACCCACACAAACATTTGAAGGAATTTCGTATTGTCTGCTCCACCATGAAACCCCCAGATGTCCAAGAGGATCACATATTTCTGAAGGCTTTTCCTCATTCATTAGAGGGAGTGGCAAAGGACTGGTTGTATTACCTTGCTCCAAGGTCCATCACGAGCTGGGATGACCTTAAGAGAGTATTCTTAGAAAAAATTTTCCCTGCTTCCAGGACCACAGCCATCAGGAAGGATATCTCAGGTATTAGACAACTCAGTGGAGAGAGCCTGTATGAGTACTAGGAGAGATTTTAAAAACTATGTGCCAGTTGCCCCCACCATCAGATTTCAGAGCAGCTTCTTTTCCAATATTTTTATGAAGGACTCAGTAATATGGAGAGAAGTATGATAGATGCTGTCAGTGGTGGAGCCCTTGGAGACATGACTCCTGCTGAAGCCAGAATTTTAATTGAGAAGATGGCTTCCAACTCCCAGCAGTTTAGCGCCAGAAATGATGCCATAGTCATTAGAGGAGTGCATGAGGTAGCTACAAACTCAGCTGCATCATCTGAGACTAAGAAGCTTGAAGGCAAATTGGATGCATTGGTTAACTTGGTAACCCAGCTGGCCTTGAATCAGAAATCTGTACCTGTCGCAAGGGTTTGTGGTTTGTGCTCCTCTGCTGACCACCATACAGACCTTTGCCCTTCCATGCAACAACCTGGAGCAATTGAGCAACCCGAAGCTTATGCTGCAAACATTTACAATAGACATCCTCAACCTCAGCAGCAAAATCAACCATAGTAGAACAATTATGACCTCTCCAGCAACAGATACAACCCTGGATGATCACCCTAATCTCAGATGGTCTAGCCCTCAACAGCAACAACAGCAGCCTGCTCCTTCCTTCCAAAATGTTGCTGGCCCAAGCAGACCATACATTCCTCCACCAATCCAACAACAACAACAGCCCCAGAAACAGCCAACAGTTGAGACCCCTCCACAACCTTCCCTCGAAGAACTTGTGAGGCAAATAACTATACAGAACATGCAGTTTCAGCAAGAGACCAGAGCCTCCATTCAGAGCTTAACCAATCAGATGGGACAATTGGCTACCCAATTGAATCAACAACAGTCCCAGAATTCTGACAAGCTGCCTTCTCAAGCTGTCCAAAATCCCAAAAATGTCAGTGCCATTTCATTGAGGTCGGGAAAGCAGTGTCAAGGACCTCAACCCGTAGCACCTTCCTCATCTGCAAATGAACCTGCCCAACTTCACTCTAACCCAGAAAAAGGTAATGACAAAAATTTACCTAACAATTTATGTGCAGGTGAATCTTCCACTGGCAATTTTGATTTGCAGAAGCAGCACATCCCTCCTCTTCCATTCCCTCCAAGAGCAGTTTCCAACAAAAAAAATGGAAGAGGAAGAGAAAGAGATCTTGGAAACATTTAGAAAAGTAGAGGTAAACATACCTCTATTGGATGCAATAAAGCAAATTCCAAGATATGCTAAATTCTTGAAGGAGCTGTGCACTAATAAGCGGAAGCTTAAAGGAAGTGAACGAATTAGCATGGGCAAAAATGTCTCCGCATTGATTGGTAAATCTGTTCCCCAAGTTCCTGAAAAATGTAAAGATCCAGGTACATTCAGTATACCTTGTATTATAGGGAATAGTAAGTTTGACAATGCCATGCTTGATTTAGGAGCTTCTGTTAGTGTTATGCCTCTGTCTATTTTTAATTCTCTACCTCTAGGTCCCTTGCAGTCAACTGATGTGGTGATTCATTTAGCTAATAGAAGTGTTGCCTATCCTGTTGGGTTTATAGAAGATGTCTTGGTTCGAGTTGGTGAACTGATTTTCCCTGTTGATTTTTATATTTTGAATATGGAGGATGGATTTTCTCAAGGATCAGTTCCCATCATTCTAGGCAGACCCTTTATGAAAACTGCTAGAACTAAGATAGATGTATATGCAGGCACACTATCCATGGAGTTTGGTGATATAACTGTTCATTTTAATATTCTGGATGCTATGAAATACCTATCTGAAGATCTTTCTGTATTTTGTGCTTAAATAATTGACCATGTTGTTGATGAATACATGACTGATCTTTATTCTAATCTGCATGCCTCTCACTCTTCATGCATTGAGTCTGAAATTGTACTTGCTCATATGTCTGAATTTGATGCTGAGAGTGAATCCGAGAGTGATATTGATTGCATGTCTGGTGGTGGTGTTTTACCTCCGAAATTGATTTTATAGAGTCAGATAGGACTAACCATGTTTCAGGAAGTACACATACCTCTGACTTTCTTTATGAGGTAAAGGCTGAGAAACCATCTCCTTTTATCACTATCCAGCCGACCACACCAGAATTGAAGCCTCTGCCATCAAATTTAAAATACGCTTACTTGGATGATAGCAAGAGTTTTCCAGTGATTATATCTGCCTCCCTTGCTGATGAGCAAGAGGAGAAGTTGTTGTCTGTTCTCAAGAAGCATAAGAAGGCTATAGGCTGGACCCTGGCGGACATTCCTGGTATTAGCCCATCCACATGTATGCATCGAATAAATTTAGAGGATGGAGCTAAACCAGTAAGACAGCCACAAAGGAGACTCAACCCGGTGATTCTTGATGAAGTGAAGAAGAAGATAACCAAGCTTTTGCAAGCTGGAATCATTTATCCATCTCCGATAGCCAATGGGTGAGTCCCGTCCAGGTAGTCCTGAAGAAGACCGGCCTCACAGTGATCAAAAATGAGAAGGAGGAGCTGATTCCTACTCGGGTGCAGAACAGTTGGAGAGTCTGCATTGACTATAGGAGGCTGAACCAAGTTACCAAAAAGGACCATTTTCCCCTGCCATTCATTGACCAAATGCTTGAACGCCTGGCAGGTAAATTACTTGATGGTTTTTCTGGTTATATGCAAATTACTATTGCTCCTGAGGATCAGGAAAAGACCACATTCACCTGCCCCTTCGACACTTTTGCCTATAGGAGGATGCCTTTCGACCTGTGCAATGCCCTTGGTACCTTCCAGCGGTGCATGATTAGTATTTTCAGTGATTTCTTAGAAAACTGCATAGAGGTGTTTATGGATGATTTCACTGTATATGGATCCTCTTTTGATGGTTGTTTGGATAGTTTGGAAAAAGTTTTGAATAGATGCATTGAAACTAACCTTGTTCTAAATTTTGAAAAATGTCATTTTATGGTTGAGCAAGGTATAGTTTTAGGCCACATTATTTCCAATAAGGGTATTGAAGTAGATCCTGCAAAAATTTCTGTTATTTCACAATTGCCTTACCCCTCTTGTGTGCGAGAGGTGCGATCTTTTCTTGGTCATGCAGGATTCTACAGGCGCTTTATAAGGGATTTTAGCAAAGTAGCCCTTCCATTGTCCAACTTATTGAAAAAGGAGGTGGAGTTTGACTTTAATGACAGATGCAAAGAGGCTTTTGATTGCCTCAAAAGAGCGCTAACTACCACCCCCATCATCCAGGCACCCGATTGGACAGCCCCTTTTGAGCTTATGTGTTATGCATCAAATTATGCATTGGGGGCTGTCCTTGCTCAGAAAATTGATAAATTGCCCAGGGTGATATACTATGCTTCTAGGACTTTAGATGCTGCCCAAGCGAATTATACTACTACTGAGAAGGAGCTTCTAGCCATAGTTTTTGCTCTTGAAAAATTTTGATCTTATTTGCTTGGTACCCGCATTATTGTTTATACTGACCATGCAGCTCTAAAGTACTTGTTGAAGAAGGCTGATTTTAAGCCTAGGTTGATCCGATTCAAGAGTTTGATTTGGAAATCAGTGATAGGAGCGGAGCACAAAATTTAGTTGTTGATCATTTGAGTCAGATCGAACGTGTATCGGATGCGAATTCACCCATTCGGGATGATTTCCCGGATGATCATTTGTATATACTGTATAGTATTTCTGACTCTCTTTCTACTCCCTGGTTTGCTAACATTGTCAATTATTTAGTTGCTTCTGTTTTTCCTCCCTTAGCATCTAAAGCCCAAAAAGATAAAATTAAAAGTGATGCTAAGCATTTTATTTGGGATGACCCCTACTTGTCGAAATTGTGCAGTGATCAGGTCATTAGACGATGCATTCCAGATCATGAGACTGACTCAGTCCTGCAGTTCTGTCATTCTTCCGCACCGGGAAGTCATCTGGGTGTTCAAAGGATAGCTCGCAAAGTGCTTGATTGTGGTTTTTATTGACCTACCATTTTTAAGGATGCGTGGAAGATCTGCAGCACTTGTGAGCAGTGTCAGAGAGCAGGAAATACACTTACATGGCGACAACAAATGCCTCAGCAACCTATGCTATTCTGTGAGGTGTTTGATGTCTGGGGTATAGATTTCATGGGCCCTTTTTCCTGTCTCTTTTGGTTATGTTTACATTCTCGTTGCAGTTGACTATGTTTCAAAATGGGAGGAAGCCAAGCCCACTAGAACTAATGATGCTAAAGTTGTTGCAGATTTTGTCAGGTCTAATCTGTTTTGCAGGTTTAGAGTACCTAAAGCAATTGTTAGTGATCAAGGAACCCATTTTTGCAACAGAACAATACATGCCCTGCTTAAAAAGTACAGGGTGGTACACAGGGTATCCACACCATACCACCCCCAGACCAATGGACAGGCAGAAATTTCTAACAGGGAGATTAAGAGAATTTTAGAGAAGATTGTGCAGCCAAGCAGGAAAGATTGGAGTACCAGGCTTGATGATGCTCTCTGGGCACATCGGACTACCTACAAAGCACCCATAGGAATGTCTCCTTATCGAGTTGTCTTTGGAAAGGCATGTCATCTTCCAGTGGAAATTGAGCACAAAGCATACTGGGCAGTGAAGACTTGCAACTTCTCCATGGATCAAGCTGGTGAGGAAAGAAAGTTGCAACTGAGTGAGTTAGATGAAATCCGCCTAGAAGCCTACGAGAATGCCAAGTTCTACAAAGAAAAGACCAAGAAGTTCCATGATAGCATGATAATTAAGAAGGACTTCATGGTGGGGCAAAAAGTGCTATTGTATAATTCTAGGCTTGGACTCATGAGTGGTAAGTTGAGGTCTAAGTGGATTGGTCCTTTTGTTGTTACTAATGTTTTTCCTTATGGTACAGTTGAGATCAAAAGCGACTCCACAAACAAGAGCTTCAAGGTCAACGGCCATCGACTTAAGCCATTCCTCACGAACCCTTCTTTAGTGGACGTAGTGGTGGAAGAGACTTCCTTACTCCACCCTACTCTTCCTCCACCATGACTTAGGGAGTTCTTCTCTTCCTATCTCCTTCCTTGCTTTTATTACACTTGTCCAATTCTATTTGATTATTTAATTGTTTTTAATCTCTTAATTGTGCTACATTGAGGACAATGTGTTGTTTAAGTATGGGGGGGGGGGGGGGGAGTGTTCTTTGGTTTTTGTTAGTTTTGTTGGTTTTGTTAATTTGTTAGTTGTGTTAATTTTTTAATGTTGTTAGTTTTGTCGGATTTTTAGTTTAATATTTTGGGTCAATTTTGTGTGCATGTACGACTTGGCATGTTTTTCTTTGAATTATAGGATATGTTCAAGAAATGGGTAATTGTTTTGAAAATAAAAGTTCTTGACATTTTGTGACTTGAAATCCTTGATTCTCCTCTACATGTCATGATAGTTTTGAAAGCTCAATTTGAAAGTGATGAGTTTACCTTTGTGAGAATTTGAGCCATCCATCATCATAATCATTTGGTGTGTTTTGCCCCATTGATTGCTTGCACAATAGCCTTGGCTTGATTCTTGTTGATGCTTCCTAATTCACATGCATATTTGGAAATGATTGAGGCAATTTTGTTCTTATAAGCTTCTAGCCAAATGGACTTACCTTGAATTAATTCCTTTGATAGCCCTTTTGAGCCTTGTTTCCCTTTCCTTGTTTTGAAGCTCACTACAAGCCTTAAATGAAAAACCATGATATCACCATATCCTTAAGGAATTTTGGAGCTTTGGAATTGTTTTGGGAATAAGTGTGGGGGGGTTTTGTTTCATTGGATAACTTGTTTTGTTGGCTATGCTTCATGATGTATTTTGGGCCATACTTGATGTACATTGTATATTGGTTAAATGTTGGACATGCTGAATGAAATGTTGTTTCTCAAAGGCTATAGAGTAAAAAAAAAATTCGAAAAAAAGAAAAAGAAAAGCAATAAAGTTGAATAAGATCTTAAATGGCAAAAGAATGATGAAACTCTTGGTTCTACTCTTTATGTTTAAATTTTATCTTTACTTCTTTTTATTTTCTTATTTTTTCTTAATATGCACTTATTCCCCATTGCTCCTCTACTCCTTTGGGATTTAGCCACTTATTCCATATTTGTCCATACCTTGTCCTTGGCCCCATTACAACCTTAAAAGACCTTTTGATCCTCATGTGCTTGTGTTTATGGGTTGATTGTCAATTTTAGAATCTTGCCAAGTTTATGTGGTGTTTGTTTTCATGGGTGCTTTGAGGGTAAATAGTAGCCTAGACACTTGAAATATAGAGTGTATATCTTGTGAGGCTTTATCACTTTTCATTCTTGAGCTGATTAACTATTTTGCCATGATTGGGTTGCTTGGATGATTTTCATGAATGTCTTGACTTTTTGGATCTCCTTATGTTAGATGTTACCCATTCCTTGATCTTCATTGAGAAATATGTGAATGTTTTTGTTTGTATCTCTTTGATATCCTTGGATTTTGTTCTTTGTTTCATTTTGCCCAGGAGTGCAAAAGGATAAGTATGGGGGGTTTTGATGTGCCATCATTTTCTTCTATTTTCTAAACCCTTTTTGCACCATTTTAATTACTGATTGGTCTTAATTGTCAATTAATCAGGCAGTTTTATTATTTGGGCTCATTTAGCTAATTTGATGTTTTTAATCTAATTTCAGGAATTAATGAAACATTGGGCTTAATCCGGATTTTGGTTATGGACTTGAAGAGGGCAAATAAAGCAGTGCTTACCTTAGTTAATTTCTAATTAGGAAATTTCGCAATTTTATTATATGTTGTTCAGTGTTTATTTCGTTTTGGGTCAGAGTATTGTAATAGGGCCCAGTGACTTTGAGTGACTCTTTTTAAATAGCAGCCTTGGGATTCGTGCAAGGCTATTTTGTTATGCTATTTTATTATTCAGAGCTTTTGTTATAGGTTTTGACGTTTTTTTGTTCTAAGGCTACTATTTTCGTTCTTAATGCAATTTTCCGTTTTCTGCTTCTAATTACAATTTCGTTCTTGCTTCTTCTTCTACTTTCATTTACGTTTCTGTCTCATTTACGTTTCTGCTTCATGTTTCATTTGCATTTTCTGTTTGAATCTATGGAAGGCTAGTTTTTCTGGTGTTGTTTCCTTTTGAGGACGAAGCCCAATTCTCTTTGAGGTTTCGTTTGTAATGTGGTTTCCTGGCAGTTTTCCCTTCACCAGTTATCCCAAATTCGTGAACATTAATCAGTGCAAGCTTCGTGTTCGATTAATTGCCTCTGAGCCTAACTTGCGTTCATGCTTAATGGACGAAGGGCTAACTAGTGTATGTGGTGCCTAATCACGTATTGACAACCCTAAGTTGATTTTCGCTTAGTAAATTGAAATAGGGTTGGATTAAGTGGTTGACTATTAGGGACGAATTCTCCATAACCTAGGATAAGAGAATGGCTTCTGAATCAGAGGAAACAACCCGTTTTTAATATTAGTAGTTTCATATTCTAGTTTACTTGTTCTGCTCTTTAATCACAAAACAAACAACCCCCCCCCCCCATCGTTACTGTTACTGTGCAAGTATATTATGAACATTTGGTTTGTCATTGCTTGTTGGGAAACGACCTAGGATCACTTCCTAGTTACTGCATTTTCATGTTTATTTGATTCGGGTACGGCCTCGATCAAAGAGTTTATGAAGGATCCATAATTGTTCACAACATCCCTTTGTTGCATGCCCAGGTGAAGGTTGGTGTTGAAGAGGTTAAAGATGCAGAGGCTCTCGTTCCTGTACCCACTGACGAGGTTCAACTAATGGGGCAGGCACTGAACACTTTCCTTGCTTAGCCGACACATCTCGTGAAGCATGTATCAGAACAGGTATTTTACTCTGATTATATGTTTTTTTTCAATTGATTTGTTCACTGTAATTAAATTATGTTATTTCACTATGTTTGATAAATAAGCAGCTGTGTCTCCAGCAAAGCCTCCAGATAGGCCGGATCCTAAGGTCAATGATCCCTTGTATCTGATGGCATTGACCATCCCACAACTTTTCTTGAAGCCTCTCCAGGTTATGTGGGATGCTACCGTGTTTGGGGTGTTTAATCCAGACTTCCCATTATACATCAAGCACGAAGATCTCTCCGAAATTGCACACGGTGGTCAATGTCTCAGCATATCTGTTATATAGTTGTGAATTCTGTAAGCCAATTTAGATTATTGTTAATTACCTAAGTTTTTGTTTTAAATTCATACATAATTAACTTTGTCTTAACAACAACAGGCATCTGACTGAGACAAGTATGTGAGCGGGGAATTCTGATGTGTATGGATTCCTCAAGCCACAGTCCATTCAGAGATCTAGGCAATCGCAGTTTGAATCGGAGAGTTACATCAAGAGTTGGATGCAGAGTTCAAAATGCGATGTCTACCTTGGAGCCTACCTGAATAGGTAAGTCAAACAAAACAACTAAATTTAAATAATGTATAATACTACAATAACCACTGGCAAATGGTCGTCATTCTGCCTAAGGAAAACCTTGTTGTCTGGTTTTGTTCCTTGCATAACAGGCCAGAAAACTATCTTAAGGGAATAATTAACAGGTCATTCTTGTTTTCAATACATTTGCATTAACATTACTGAACAACATCAGTATTTTAACATTCCTCATATTCAACAGTGCTTTGAAAGGACTTGATGATACTCCACAGCCTAAATCCAAGGCTGGTGCTAGGTGGATTGTTGTTAAGGTACGTGATTTAATAAAACTTCTACTTATATATACTGCTTATGTATTTAGTGTAATAGACAAAATGGAAGCATTGAGTGCGGCTATTACGTCATGCATTGGATGTCCAGGATAACCTTAGGAACTTTCAGGAATAATTGGGAAATGGTAATTCTTTATTTCAAACAAAGTTTATTTTCTTGTCATTGGTATTACATTACTAACTTATGTTTTATTTGATCATGCAGTATTTTAACGATGTTAGACCATTGAAAGCAGAGAGATTGAAGGCGCTTCGCATCCAGTGGGCACAATTTTATCTCAAAGTTAGAAATGAAAGTTAGGATTTTAGGGAACTTAGGATGTTAGGGAACTATTTCATTTTAGGTTACTTAATTAGTTTACTACCTTGTTTTACATTTTTTCCAATTGCTATGTCATTTGAACATTGAATATTATTTATTGATTAATAAATCATTTATTCATAGTTATCAATTGATAGTTTAATATAACTTTCTGCTAAAAATTGTTTGAAATCAGAATGCAATTGATATATGTTGTGATCTATGGTCTGATTTCAATTTTACAGGTTAAATTTTGGGTTTTATGTAAAAACAGAAAGTTTATTAAAAAAAACCTAAAAACAACATTTGTTTTTTTATGAAAACCGATGTTAATATACACAACAACATCAGTTTTTCAAAAAAAACCGATGTTAACACACAACTTAACATTGGTTACTCAAAAAACTGATGTTGTTTGTGTAACTTAACATCGGTTTATATACAAAACCGATGTTTATCTACACGTTAATGTCGGGCTTTGGTAAAAACCATTGTTAACTTATAGATTAACATTAGTTTTTGTTTAAAAATTGATGTTAACCTATAAACATTAACATCGGTTTTGTATAAAAATCGATGTTAACGTGTAGATTAACATCAGTTTTGTATAAAAACCGATGTTAACGTTTCTATCTTCACATCGATTTTTATGCAAAACCGATGTTAATATATAAGTTAACATCGATTTTTGTACAAAACCGATGTTAATCTATAACTTAACATCGATTTTGTGGAAAAACTGATGTCACCTATCAACATTCATACATCTTTTTTTGGTGTAATTCTTATTATATAACATCGGTTATTTAGATAACCGATGTTGTCAATTTTACGTTAACATTGGTTTTGTAAAACTGATGTTAACGATAATACTTTCAACATTGTTACTTTCAACATCGGTTAAAAACCGATGTAGAAAGTCCTAAATAACCGATGTAGAAGGTGTATTTTCTAATAGTGCTACCTGTCATTAGTTGTCTTCCATTAAGCGATTGATAATTCATGTGCATTAGTAGATTATATAATTATAACATATAAGAATTAGCAATATTCTCCCATTTTTATTGCTTCTTTTTGTGTGAATCATTGAATTTTGGCATCCTCTGAGTTTTTGTGCAATAGGTGTCTTAAACTGTTAATTCATATTATTTTGGTGGTTTTTATTTTGTAGGAATACAGGCAAGGGATAGGAAGAGAAGTTGAAGCCTAAAGATTCACGCTTAGCGCGCCAGGCTCGCGTAGCGATCTGTTGTCGCTTAGTGGGAAGGTTTTCGCTTAGCTTGAAGAAACAGCTTGGAGAATCTGAAGTCATGCGAAGGGGTGCTTAGTGCCCGTAGCACGCTTAGAGCCCGGGCACTTACTCATGCTTATCATGCAGGCGAGCTTAGTGCATATTTGCGAAATCTCAAGCTCAAGATGGTTTTTAAGTGAAAAACATAAAGAGAAAAAGGGTTGTTTGTGTTCAGATAAGAATAGAGCTCTAAAGCTTGAGCTAGAGGAAGAAGACAACCATTGGCATCCAATCCTATTCCACGAATTCATCTTCATTCCTTGCCCCTTCATCTTTTACACCCTTTTGTACAGTTAAGCACTTCATGACCTTGAAGAACTAAACAACCCATTGTTGGGGAGCTTCTCACTAAACTCTCTTGATGTAAAGACTCTTACTATCTATTTAATCGTATTACTAGTTTTATTGTATTTTTTGTGTTTATTTCCATGTATTTGGTCTGATCATCCATTTATATGCTATGGTAGGGTTTAAGTATTGGAAAATGTGGTTAATCCTTAAAACTGGGAAGAGCATCTAAAATTCTTCATCGCTAGGGATAGTGTGAGGTGGTTTAGCCGAATTGTATATCTCTACTGAGCATGTGGTTCAACTAGTTTAGTTCTTGAGCGATTAAGAAAGAAACTAGGGTGATGCAATTCTACCCTGCAAGGGCATTGGATAGAAGACTCCAAGAAGATTGGGCCAGAGATGCAAGAGAAGGCCCTATGATTCTCATGAGCCATAGGATAGATTTCAAGCTCATGGGCTAAGTATGAGCCCACTTATCTTTGTACATATTAGATTAAGGTTTCATTATTTTTTTGGCCTTGTATTTAGGGCTCCATAATATAGGTAAGGTACCCTAGAAATGTAGGATTGTTCAGCCTTTGTATTTTAGGGCACCTAGACTAGTTTTTGTATTATGGATAGTTTTGTAATTTCACATGCATTAAGTAAATATTTGATGTGTGTGGTTGGAAATAAATTTAATTGAATTGGGAGAAGCCTAATCCTATTAAATTTTTGAGGGGGAAGTGAGCATTTGCTTGTTACACCCCATTGCCACATCATATAGTCACACTTTGTGCATGTCCGTCATGTTTTACATGCCTCATGACACCTAAGCACACTTAGTGGAGAATATTGGACTTGATCTTAGATTAGTGGGCTGAACCATAACTAAAATTAACTAATCATAATTAGTGAAATTTTGGCTCCACAAATTCAATTTCAAATTCAAGTGAAAATTGAATAGAAATTCAAATTTCCCTCCAATTTAGTGTGACACTTAGGCTATAAATAGAGGTCATGTGTGTGCATTTTTTCAACTTTGATCATTTGAGAATTATACTTCAAAGTTTAGACCTCATTTGAGGCACAAAATTTCATTCTCCATCATGATGTAGCTCCTTGTGGAGCTTGTAGGCCTTGGATCTTCTTCATCAACGGAGTCTTTTGCTTCTTTAATATCAATGGCAGCGGAATGGAGAAGGAAGAAAGATGATTGGAGACGCCACTTCAAGGAGAAGATGAGTCAAGAAGAAGCTCACCACCATAGGAAGCCATGGATAAGAGCTTGAAGGAAGGAGAAGATGAGTGGAGGGAGAAGGAGAGAAGGAGCACAAAATTTTGTGCCTCAAATGAGGTCTGAACTTTGAAGTTTAATTCTCAAATGATCATGTAGAAGCAAGCTTCATGATGATGAATCAAGTTGATTCAAGTAGTTTTGATAATGACAAAGTTGATGACAAAAAGCCCAAAGAATGATTTCAAGATTAAGTCAACAAGAAGAAATCAAGAAGATTCAAGAATCAAGTGAAATTTGATTTCAAGATTCAAGAGAAGAAATCAAGAAGACTTCACAAGGGAAGTATTGAAAAGTTTTTTCAAAAAACAAACATAGCACAGTTTTGTTTTTTCAAAAGAGTTTTCTCAAAATTTTCTTAAGTTACCAGAGTTTTTACTCTCTGTAATCGATTATCAGTTTCTTGTAATCGATTACCAGTGGCAAAGTTTGATTTCAAAAGTTTTCAACTGAATTTGCAACGTTCCAATTGATTTCAAAATGGTGTAATCGATTACAAGATATTGGTAATCGCTTACCAGTGTATCTGAACATTGAAATTCAAAATCAATTGTGAAGAGTCATATCCTTTCTTAAAAAGCTTTGTGTAATCGATTACATGGTTTTGGTAATTGATTATCAGTGACAAGTTTTGAATAAAAATCAAAAGATATAACTCTTCTAATGGTTTTTAGGTTTTTCTAAAGGTTATAACTCTTCTAATGGTTTTTCTTGACCAGACATGAAGAGTCTATAAAAGCAAGACCTTGACTTGCATTTCAATAACTTTTAAGATATACTTTTAGAACCTTTGAATCTCTTTGAACATCTTTCTGAACTTCTTCTTCTTCTTCTTCCTTTGTCAAAAGCTTTCTGAGTCTTCTGGTTTCCAAACCTTGTTCTTTCACAGAAAACAAAAGTGTGCTATATCTTTTCATTCTCTTCTCCCTTTGCCAAAAAGAATTCGCCAAGGACTAACCGCCTGAATTCTTTTTGTGTCTCTCTTCTCCCTTTTCCAAAAGAACGAAGGACTAACTGCCTGAATTCTTTTGTGTCTCCCTTCTCCCTTGTCAAAGAATTCAAAATGACACAGTCTGAAAATTCTTTTGATTCTTCCCTTTCCCATAAACAAAAGATTTCAAAGGACTAACCGCCTGAGAACTTTGTCTTAACACATTGGAGGGTACATCCTTTGTGGTACAAGTAGAGGGTACATCTACTTGGGTTGTTGTAATTGAGAAAAAGAGAGGGTACATCACTTGTGGATCAGTTCAAGTGGAGGGTACATCTACTTGGTTGTTCAAAGAGAACAAGGGAGGGTACATCCCTTGTGGATCTTTGCTTGTAAAGGATTTTACAAGGTTGAAAAGAAATCTCAAGGACCGCAGGTCGCTTGGGGACTGGATGTAGGCACGGGTTGTTATCGAACCAGTATAAAACTCTTGTGTTTGTCTTCTTCTTCCCTACACTTTTAATTTCCGCCGTGCACTTTAATTATCGCTTTTACTTTTGGTTAAGTTTCAATTATTGTTCTTTACTTTCTTAACTTTGTAGTAAAAGCCTAATTAAATCTAGTAACATTAAGAAGGTTAGATTTTTAATTAGTCAAGGCACATCAATAATTAATTCAACCCCCCCCCCTTCTTAATTATTCTGAGGCCACTTGATCCAACAGATCAAAGTTGAAAAAATGCACACACATAGCCTCTATTTATAGTCTAAGTGTCATACAAAATTGAAGGGAAATTTGAATTTCTATTCAAATTTCACTTGAATTTGAAATTGAATTTGTGGAGCCAAAATTTAACTAATTATGATTAGTTAATTTTAGCTATGCTTCAGCCCACTAATCCAAGATCAAGTCCAAGATTCTCCACTAAGTGTGCTTAGGTGTCATGAGGCATGTAAAACATGAAGGACATGAATAAAGTGTGACTATATGATGTGGCATTTGGGTGTAGCAAGCAAATGCTCACCTCCCCCTCTAAGATTTAATTGGATTAGGCTTCTCCCAATTCAATTAAATTTATTTCCAACCACACACATCAAATATTCACTTAATACATATGAAATTACAAAACTACCCCTAATACAAAAACTAGTCTAGGTGCCCTAAAATACAAAGGCTAAAAAATCCTACATTTCTAGGGTACCTTACCTATATCATGGAGTCCTAAATACAAGGCCAAAAAAATAATGAAACCTTAATCTAATATGTACAAAGATAAGCAGACTCATACTTAGCCCATGGGCTCGAAATTTACCCTAAGGCTCATGAGAACCCTATGGCCTTCTCTTGCATCTTTGGCCCAATCTTCTGGGATTCTTCTATCCAATGCCCTTGCAGGGTAGGATTGCATCATTCCCTTCTCCTTGAAAAGGATTTGACCTCAAATCCTGAGGTTCTTGAAACTATGGGCTTTTTTCCTTAACACCTGTAAAAAGAACAAAAACATATGTATTAGTGGTGTTTGGTATGTTGAAGTAAGGTAAGGTCTGAAAACCCATTTCATGGGCATCTTCCCATGAAGGAACATGGTTCCTCACCAACTCAATGAGTGGTGCTACAAGTATAGAAAAATACGGGACAAACCTTTTGTAAAAGTTTGTTAAGTCATGGAAGCCCCAAAATTTTCTTATACTTGGTGGAGTGGGCCACTCAGGAATGACCTTTATTCTCTTAGGGTTCATGGAACCCCTTGATCACTATTTAAAAAATTAAGAAAAGTAATGCAATAAAACATACCTTTTTGTATTTTCATGTTGATTATTCCTACCAAAAAGTATGACAAACCTAAGGTGTCCCACATGAGTACCTAAGTTTGTATTGAAACTAAAAATAAGAACAAACCTACTTAATGAGTCCCTACGTACACAAATCATGAAGATGTTGGGTGCACAAGTGATTTTACAAAAGAGGGTTGCACCACTCAAAACATTCATCATACCACCTATTTTAGGGATTCGGTGCCTAATAATGCCTATTTTGGGCACCAACAAAGCACAAGGATTTAAGCTCTTGCGAACCAAACCCTCATCCAATAACTCCTGTACTTGAGGAATAAACTCAAGCCTAAGAGGTGTGGCAATGCTAACACGTGTCTTTTTAAAAAGGAGA
The DNA here is from genome assembly GCF_000004515.6 of Glycine max. Lineage (NCBI taxonomy): Eukaryota > Viridiplantae > Streptophyta > Magnoliopsida > Fabales > Fabaceae > Glycine > Glycine max. The sequence goes on along the minus strand of NC_016090.4, from coordinate 28,024,031 downwards.
AAATGTGGAGGTTGTCTAAGAGGGAAAATTTCTTTAATATTTGTCTTTATTTCAAAATTTCTTTCCTTCATAGTTAACCTCTTGGAGGAGACACTTACCTCCTTGCACTCCTCCTTAACCATTAAAGGTTGTCCTTCTTCTTGGGGGTAGATCTCTTCACTAGATTCTTCCTATTTTGCTTCTTCACTTCCACTAGAGGAAGATGAAGTAGTAGCCTCATCTTGGCTACTATAAATGTCTTGGCCCCTCATAATCATGGTTTTCTTGGTGGGGCATTGAGAAGTAATGTCCTCTTCCAAGACATTTAAAGCACTTCATGGAGCTAGTCTTCTCTTGCATACTAGCCTTAAGGGGTTGCTTTTCTATTGTCTTCCCCTTATCATCTTTGGGCTTAGAAGATGTCACCCCTAAGATGCCTTGACCTTGGTCTTTCTTTGGATAAGAGTGAGAGCCATAAGATTTTGAAGTAGACTTCATTTTAAGTTGTTGCTCTACCCTTATTTCTCAATCTAAGTTAGCCTCTACATTGTCCTTTCCATGAAAGTATGGGAGGTTAATGTTAGCCTCTTGAGGCTTTCTTTCCTTTTCTATCCTATGGGAGTGAGATCTAAGATGTGACCTATGCATTCCTTCATAATAGTCACGAAGTTCTTCACTTAGGCTCTTGCAAGAGTTATGACTACTATAGGAGGCATGTTTTTCTTTTCTTAACTCTTCTAGTATTTTCCTTCTTTTTTCTTCCCTTATTTGTTCCCTCTCGTCTTGATTTATTTTTACCCTCTCTTTTCCTTTTTCTTTTCTTTCTAGTTTTTCTTTCCATAACTTGAGGGAACTCAACTCATCTAAGATTCTAGATAGAGGGTCCTTATGACTAGTACCCACACCATTCACACTAGATGAATGATGACTTATGTTGGTTCCTAAGTTGTGGTTCTTTCTTGTTGGGGGTTTGTAAAAAAGGTAAAAGTTAAGGTTTCAAAAGAACTCAAGATAAGTGTGATAATAAAGAAGAAAGTACTATGCAATAACAAGATAAACTAGGTGTGGCTAGTAAAGAAAATAAACTATGAAAGTAAGCAAGAAATTAAAGTGAAAGAAATGTAAACTAGGCGGGTCCTGAGAGTGTTTGGATGATCTCATTTAAGGTTCCAACAAAACACTCACTATCCTAAGGGAAAATTGTCTAAAATTATTACACATAAATGGAAGTAGGGTGACCTATTGGAGACTCCCAACTTACTTCCAATGAAAGGCCCTTTTGTTACAAAATTTGAAAGCAATGAAGGTAAGTAAATTATCAATTAAAAAAATTACAAAGAGGTCATCAATTTTGGTGGTTGTTCTCTCTTTGGTGATTCACTCAATTAGGAGTGCTTCTTAGTCTAATAGCTCTTAAGGTGGTTGGCCCCTTGCTTCTTGACTCAAATTCTTCAAGGGATGGCACCAATCCTTCTTTCCAATTCCCTATATGGCAACTCATAAACAAGGAAACAAAGAGACAAGCAATAACCAAAGACCAAAAAAATGAAATGAAATCTAAACCAATAGAGTTTTAACAAGACAAATTTTCAAGGATTATTCAACAATTAAAGCAATGAAAAGCACACAAAAGCAAGTTAGGACTCAAAGAGAAACCTTGAATGGCTCTAGAGTAGAGTAGAAAAACTAAAAAAAAAAGACTTAAGAAACCTCTAGTTTTGGAACTTGTTTTCACAATAATTTTCAATTGAAATATCAGAACTAAGATTGGTATAAAATTGGCACCAATTATAGAACAAATTTCGAGCCAAAACAACAAGCACACTTCCCTTTCACTTTTTTTTCCTGGACACTGATTTTTCCGCCAACTTGTATGATTTTTATTATTTTTTAATTTTATCCAAATCACTTGGTTCTTTTTTTATAATTTTGGTGCAGATGTCCAGAAAGCTTAGTAACAAATTCAGCTCAAACTTCGTAGTGACCAATTCCCAGTAATTTATACAAGTTCGTATGTTCAAGCTGCCAGCACTAGCGATTTCAATCTAAAAATCAAGAGTAGTGTTTATGTTGCTTAAGGCTTGGATAGTTACAATTTGTGTTTGCTTATGCTCAATTATCTTGAATAACACAATTCAAGAGAGCTTAAGACTTATTTTGATTCACAAATCCAGCCACAACTCAGCACCACAACTCAACTTCATCATAGGCATCATGTAGGAAACTTAGAAAACAAAAAAAAGTTCAACAAGATTACTTCTAGGAATTGATTTAGAACATGTTATGAACTAAATAACATGCATGAATTAGACTCAAAATTCAAAAGATAGGCTAAGAATGACAAGAATACATGAACAAATGTATCTAGAATTCAATCAACAAAATAAAAATTTAACACAAACATAGAACATAATGTGACAATTATTATGACTAAACATGACTCTAAGACAACATGGATTAAGTGATTTAGACTTAGATTTTTGTGTTTTTTTTATAATCAATATTTTGGAAGAAATTTTGATCTAAAGGTTCAGCACAAGAAGATTATGACTGAAAAATGATAGAACCTAAAATCAACACAAAAACATGATTCAAGAGTATATCTATAAAATTTGAACCATAGAAATGCAAGAACAAGTATAGATCTAAGATTTAATCGGTTTATTTTTTTAAAATCTACTCTAAACAACACCAAACCACAAGAAAATGGAGGATATACATGGATAATAAGATGAATAACAAGGATTTAAAGTGAATTGATTAAACAAAAAGATAGAGGAAGCAAAAGAACATCACCTAGATGAAGATGCTCTTGATATCACATGATGTAGCTCCTTGTGGAGCTTGTAGGCCTTGGATCTTCTTCATCAATGGAGTCCTTTGCTTCTTTAATATCAATGGAAGTGGAATGGAGAAGGAAGAAAGATGATTGGAGACGCCACTTCAAGGAGAAGATGAGTCAAGAAGAAGCTCACCACCATAGGAAGTCATGGATAAGAGCTTGAAAGAAGGAGAAGATGAGTGGAGGGAGAAGGAGAGAAGCAGCACGAAATTTTGTGCCTCAAATGAGGTCTGAACTTTGAAATTTAATTCTCAAATGATCAAAGTTGAAAAAATGCACACACATAGCCTCTATTTATAGCCTAAGTGTCATACAAAATTGGAGGGAAAATTGAATTTCTATTCAAATTTCACTTGAATTTGAAATTGAATTTGTGGAGCCAAATTTTGGATCCAAAATTTCACTAATTATGATTAGTGAATTTTAGTTATGACTCAGCCCACTAATCCAAGATCAAGTCCAAGATTCTCCACTAAGTGTGCTTAGATGTCATTAGGCATCTAAAACATGAAGAACATGCATAAAGTGTGACTATATGATGTGGCAATGGGGTGTAGCAAGCAAATGCTCACCTCCCTCCCTAAAGTTTAATTCGATTGGGCTTCTCCCAATTCAATTAAATTTATTTCCAACCACACACATCAAATATTCACTTAATGCATGTGAAATTACAAAACTACCCCTAATACAAAAATTAGTCTAGGTGCCATATAATACAAATGCTGAAAAATCTTACATTTCTAGGGTACCTTACCTATATTATGGAGCCCTAAATACAAAGCCAAAAAAATAATGAAACCTTAATCTAATATGTACAAAGATAAGCGGGCTCATACTTAGCCCATGGGCTCAAAATCTATCCTAAGGCTCATGAGAATCCTAGATTCTTCTCTTGCATCTCTGGCCCAATCTTCTTGAAGTCTTCTATCCAATGCTCTTGTGGGGTAGGATTGCATCATAGGGGAATTAGGCTCTCTCATGTGAGGAATCACGGTTAGAGTACTTTAATAGATGTAGGTGATAACTAGAGTACTATTAAATAGAGAAAAATTAACTAAATTACATCAACAGAAGTCTCAGTAGGAAGCCCCCAACATAATCAACTTCTGCATTCACTTTTCCTCGCCATTCTCAGTGTTTGTTTCCTTTGCTCAGTCTTAGTTTAAAATCACATGATTGTCTAATTTACAAACAAAATGATTGGCTTCGCATTCCTAAAATTCATTCATTAATTGCACAGAAATTGAATATACACAAGTTTGACTACAAACAAAATCCCTGTAGAAACGATACTTGGTTTTACCATTTTAAAATACTACTTGGATGAATTGGTGCACTTGTCAAAGAGTCAACAATGATGATGTGGCAGACGAAGTACCACGTCATCGCACCTTGTCATTAACACATCATTGTCACATCATTGAAGGTGATGATGTGGTGATGAGATGTCTGTGACAAGGCGTGATGACGTGGTACTCCGTCAGCAACATCGTCACTTAATGGAAGACGATAAATGACAGGTAGTAAAATGAAACTGAAACATCTTTCAGGTTCTTGAGTGAAAAAATATAAATGTTAGGTAGTAATATGAAAACGACCTATATTTCATGTATGAAAAACTTAATTAAACCTAAAATTTATATTCTGTTAACATCAAAATCTTAAGAATTTAATTGTTTGATACAATCCAATATGACTTGGACACAACCAAATTTAAGAGTATTTGGCCTTCTAATTCATTGTTATATTTTGTAGTTCCTCAAATTATATATTTTTGTTCGTATTTAACAAACTTCAATCTAATTGCAGTCATGATAAATGATAGTTCCTCATCAATTTAAATATGTTTGAACCTCTTTTTGAATGTTTCCCAGTCCTTGTTATGAATTTTATAATTGACTGTCTAAAATTTGCAAAGTGAATTTCAAAGTATATATAATAAAAATGCAGTTACTAAAAACAAATCAACATGCACACATTTTGCATACAATATATACCAAATATCACTTTTTTTGTCAAATCACAATGTGCTATGTAGTAGGAATGTACGATAATTTAGACCTGTAAGAATTTGTATATATAAATCTAGTTTAGTTTCATCAAATTGATAGCCTAAAATTGATAACCATTGCAGCACTCTTCATATGATGCTACAAAACCAAATTCCATCTCAATCCAAACACATTCACTCAAATTTAAAATAAATAAAAAATAACGCAATTGCGCGAAATCGAACAGAATTAGAACTCAATTTAAATGGGAGATCATAAGAGAAAATAGAACAGCGAAGAGTGAGAGTGGATTGCAAAAAAAAAAAAAAAAATGGAGCAAAATTAGGACTCGATTCAAATGGGAGATGTGTAAGCGTAATGGAAGAGAGACCATGGAAATATTTCGTCTGCAAAAGTAAATTGTTTTTTTCTTCATATTTTTTTCATTTTATCCTACTTTATTAAATCATATGGTTAGAATGATCTTGATTTGTGAATAAAATAAAATAAGAATAAATACCTAATTATATTTTAATTTATTAAATAATATCTTAAATTTTTATCATTTAATCTTTCATACATCCATATTTAATATTTTAAAAGCCAAAGTATGTTAATTTAATTCATAAAAATATCATTAAAATTAAAATTAACTCTTAAAACTATTGATTAACATATTTTATCTTTATCGTTTTGAATAATTATTCACTAAAATTAAATTAAATTTAATGATTATTTGTTGAGATTAAATTGAGTATTTACTAAAAAAGAGAGACTAGTATTCTAATTTAAGGGTGTGAAAGAGTTTTGTCTACACCAAACAATTGTAGGTGGAAGACTTGCGTACACGAACGGATTGTATTGTAGGTACAATTTTTATGAAGTTTTATCTACATCAAATAGTTGTAGTGATACATTTTTGAGAATTTTGCTTACATGAAATATTAGTAGACATTAATTCTTTTGAGTTTTACTTACACTAATCAATTTTAGACATAATTTTTATAGAATTTTACCTACACAAAGTAGTTATAGGTAAAAGTTTTTTTGAGTTTTAATGAACTTTTACTACCCGAAACAATGGTAGATACAAATGGTAGAATTTTATCTATGTTAATTCATATTTGTAGACAAAAGGCATTGGTAGGTCATTTTTCTTAATATTTTCTTCTTGTAGTATAACAATCAATTATATTTCTTGATATTTGAATGAAAAAAACCTATTTGGTATTGACTATTTGGTATTGAAAGATAACATCACAATAGGAATCAATAAGCAACGAAAAGTAATATTTTATTATTCAAATCAACTTTTTTTGCTTTATTTTATTGCACTTACTTTACACTAATATAAATATCTCACCCCGTCGATCGGTTTCTCTTTCTACACTCAACTTTACATTTTTCTCACCATTTTTTTCTTATGCTCTTTTTGTTGCTTCACCGAAACCACCTTGTAGGACCACTAGGTTGTAGATGTTCACTAAATTCACATCGAAGGATGGTAACTTAGATCAAAGTGACAGAAGACATGACTATTGCCCGTGCATTCAAGGTTGTCGGAGTTATAACTTATAGTGACACAATATTTTTTGGTTAGATACTAGCTTAAAAAAACCATTTATTTATACAAATCCACTTCAACTCACTTGCAAACAATTGCAACCCGTTATACTTGATAATCGACAAACTAAAGCATTCCATGGTAAAAAAAATAGTTTAAGAAAAACAAGGTTCATTTTTTGTTAGATTTTAAGCCTCAATTCATCCCATGATTAGCCCTAGGATAGGTCCTTTTGAACAATAGAGCATTTTGGGAGTTTAATAATGTGAGAGTAAAGGTTGTTGTTATTTGTGATTTTAAATCCATCTTTTCTTCACTTACATAGTATTTTTTAATTTTTTAAATAAAAAAGATAATGACGATCTTTTGTCAACACTATGTTAGTTCAACTATTCTAAAATATATTAAACTAAAAAACACTAACATTTCTAATAAAAAAAATGATTAAAATGATATATTTTGAAAATATAAAAGGCCAAAATAAATTTTTTAAAACATAATGTATTAAAGCGAAATAATTGTGAAATATAATAGACCAAAAGTGATATTAAATTATTTTAAAAGTTAAAAGTCAACAAAAGTAACGTTTCTATCAGAAAATTAAAAAAAATGACCTAAATGATATATTTTAAAAATATAAAAAACCAAAATAATTTTTTTAAAATTTAATGTAGTAAAGCAAAATAATTGCAAAACATGATGGATCAAGCTGTAGTCTTGTTATATTTCTTCTCGTTGCAAACTGCAAACTACAAGGTGCTAAAATTTTGATTTCTATCCCACTATAGACACGTTTTCATTTGGCCATGTAAAACAAAAACTTATTAACACCTTAATTTTATAGTGGATGCATGATGTATTGATGTTGAAGATATTATAATTTTATTTAATTTTTTAATGCTCTCATCTTGTTATATATATATATATATAAAAGTTATGGGTGATAGTTGAAAGCTACATAATATGAAATAGAAACTTAAAGAATTGTGCAATTGTCCGAAAATCAATTTGATTTTTTTTTTATAAAAAAAAGGTTAAATTTGATTTGGCTATTTAAATAATTTTTGGGCAACTAAAGCACATAACAAAACCAACCAATCGTCTAAGAGTGTTGCTAGGTGCACCCAACATTCTTAAAAAATGACAAAATTGTCCTTGTTTGGTTTTCCTCTTACGGATCAACTTGATCCGTAAGAGGAAAAATAATTATAATATACTTTAAAGATACAGCATATTTATTTATAATATAATTAAATATATATTTTTTATTTTATTAATTATAATATATTTATAAATATTGATTTATTATAAATAATTAATTTTTTAATATATTTTTTTAGAATAAATTTGTTTAGAAGATGATTTTAAAATACTTACTCAGTCCCATTATAATTATTGTTTAAGGTTATTTTATACATATTAATAAAAATTAATAAATACATAAAAGATAATATTATAAAGAATTAATCATATCATTAATGTTATAAAGAATATAAAAAAATAATTAGTATTATATTAAAAATTAAAATACTAACTAGTTTATAATACATTTTTTTACATGATCATTAGTATAAGTGGGAAAATAGTAATTATAAGAGAATTTAAAAATATTAGTACGTTATATAAAATAAGGATCTTGGATAACGAATGATGCCCATTTTTTGTTTAGTTTTTTTTTTACACCTTTTTCAACTTCTTTATTTCAATTATATTTAAAGTCATATTTTAAATTATTTTTTATTAGTTGGTAAACTAAGTTAACTAGACCATTTATAATAATTTACATATACTATAACTAAGTTAACTAGACCATTTTAATAACACACGTGTATATAGACACAAATGGAATACACAATCAATGAAAATAAATAAAACTAACATTATTAATGAAAATAAATAAAACCAACAATACTCATGAAATGAGTTCATGTATAATATCTGTATATACATGGAATATCAATATAAAATATGTACATAAACTACGCTTGATTCGTGCGCCGCCTGCGTCTAGATCTAACATACAAAACAAACTAATTACACAAATTATTATGCAAATATTGAGGTAAATGACGTAAATTATTAGTATTGTTTACCACTGCATGTCTGGGCTCCTCCGCAGTATAATATCTGTATATACATGGAATGAGTTCATGTATAATATCTGTATATACATGAAATGAGTTCATGTATAATATTTGTATATACATGGAATATCAATATAAAATCCTGTGTCACACTCCTGGCCAACCTGAGGCATTTTTCGATCACCTCATGTGTCGATGAGCAAGGCGTGACCACCCCTAGACTCAGATGGCGTTCCAACCTCTCAGCAATGTCATCACAAACTTCCTGTTACATACAAAACAAACTAATTACACAAATTATTATGCAAATATTGAGGTAAATGACGTAAATTATTAGTATTACTTACCACTGCATGTCTGGGCTCCTCCGCAGATGTCGACGATGCTCCTGGCTCCGGCACGCGAGGGATATCTGTCTGCGGGGCCTGAGGGACGACTCGAGGCTACGGGGCGTGACCATGAGGCAAATGATCTAATTCATGGCCTGGTGTCATGAAAGGATGGGAGATGCAGAAGAACCCGTCCATGTAGTCACTGGAACATGCCCCTGGCACAACGCACACCTCACCTGCTGGAATGATATAATCCTCGTAGTACATCCACCTGTCGTGTATATCATCATACGAGACCCATGAATCGACAGGAGGAGCAAGAATGGTCTGCGTGTAGCCAAACTGCCGCACGACCCTCTCCGGTCGGTAATAAACAGCAACAGGCCCCCAGCGCAAGAGACCAGAATAGCATGATCTAACGTGGAAGTCCCGGACCTCTCGGTGCTCCCCATAAGGGATCCAATAGACATCCGGAATCCGGAGTCGGTCCAGGCGCTCCCTATACGCCGGCGTACGAATGCTCTTCACGGTCTTCTTGGTCGCAATCCACCTACACGCACGCGGAGAATCCTCGTCGTACTCCTGATCAGCAGTGGAGTCCGCAACCGACGGAAAGTGCTCTTAAATCTAGCACTACAGATGTAACATCAAAATTATAAACATTAATAATGAAAGTGTAACAAAATTTAAAGTTGAACATTGTTGAGGCTGAACGAATAAAAAACATATTTGTTACCTGCAGCAGTGTGATGTAACCGCTGAGTTGTCGGCTGTGGCTCATAGATGCATCGTTCAGCTGGTCGTACATATGCACCAAAGCAGCCACTCCCCAAGCGTACCTCTCCGTCATACTGAGGTCACGAAGGGCCTCCAAGTAGACAACATGTACATTGGTTGCACTCTTGTTAGCAAACAGAGTGCAACCCAGAAGGTGAAGAAGATATGTGTGAGCCGCAACTGTCCAATGACCTGCCTGGCATCGGCACTCATATATATCACTTACCCATTGCAGGCATATGTACGGTCCGCGACACTGGACTGTCACAGCCCTAGCAGACTCTGGAGAGACCATCAACAAGTCCACCAGCATCTGAATCGCATCGTCCACGTGCAAGGGCTCAAATGCGTGTAAGTCGCCAATAACATGAAGATGGAGAAGAGAGGAGACATCATCCAATGTGATGGTGAGCTCTCCCACCGGGATATGGAAACTAGACGTCTCCCGGTGCCACTGCTCCACAAACGCGGACAAAAGTCCCTAATCGCCGGTGTCTACCGAACACGCGATCAGAGGACTTAGTCATGTACCAGCAACAAGTCCCTCAATGGTAGGGACAGGCCTGCCTAAATTGTGGACCTTCCTCCCATGAGAGGATAGCTTCAATTCAGGACGCTCCTGAATTGAAGTATAAAGGAACGCAAAATTCATTAAAATCATCATTTAAAGGAAAACTAATTACAAGTAACTAAAATTAAATAGTATAAATACCTCTCCCGTCCATACGCTGCAAGCAACGTGATCCGCATACAGGGTCAACACGGATGGGTCGCTCGGACCACTCGAAAATCCCTCATGCACGTCCTCAGCAGGCTCTGCGCCTGCGTCCGCAAGAATGTCCTCTACAGCAGCTGGTGCCTCCACCGGGTCATCCTGAACATCTGGCGCAGGGATGACTGGCTTATCGACGTGATCCGTAGTCACAGCGACTCGTTGCCTCCGTGCGGATGTAGTAGGTCGTCGACACTACGGAGCATCATCGGAATCATCACGATCTCCTCTGCCCACACCTCAGCCAGTGACCTGACCTAAGGCACGACCTAATCCTCTAATCCTAACCAGGATCTGCAAATGAGTACCGCAAAATCCATCACTCATTTCATTTTCTCAAATTTCAAGCATTTCGTTAACTCAATTCAATTACTCTAATGGTCACTTGTTGTTTTATCATATGTTTTACTTATTAGAGAGAAACTTGCTGAGCTTTATGAATCTGACAAACAATGGTCAACAGCATCTCAAATGCTTAGTGGTATTGACCTTGATTCAGGAAGGTGTTGTTTTGTGGTCAACAACATCTCAAATGTGTGTGGATAAACAAACTAAGCATAAACAATGGTCAACAACATCTCAAATTCTTAGTGGTATTGAACTTGATTCCGGAAGGTGTTTTTTTGTGGTCAACAGCATCTCAAATGTGTGTGGATAAACAAACTAAGCATAAACAATGGTCAACAGCATCTCAAATGCTTAGAGAGAAACTTGCTGAGCTTTATGAATCTAAGAAACAATGATTCATGAAGGAATGATGTGTGTGGATAAACGAAATAAAATCAAACCAGGATTGATGTGTTTGATGTGTGTGGATAAACGAAAATTAGGAATTAATGCTAAGATAGTGTTTGATGTGTGTGGATAAACGAAATAGAATCAAAATATACCATTTCTCAACACAATATTGTGTTTTGTTCTATTTTTATAATTCACCAAAGCTAGAATAGAACCCATTGGTTATGTTCCATTTTGTAACTTCTGTTCTAATATGTTTACCAAATGCTACCTAAGAGTGTAACACTTACCAAAAATATATGATTGGATTCCTAGGATTCCTAGGAATCAACATTTAGGACTGTGGAAGGTGTTGGTGGGGGTGGCATCTTTGTGCCCATGCTTACTCTAGTTGTGATTTTTATCTTTGTAATAATGAGACTAGTTTTACTAGCAATATTTGGTTTGGAATATTTGGATAATTTCATACAAGCACTAGGTATCTCTTGGAATTTTTTAAATGAAGTAATTCATGCTAATCATTCAACGCCAAGGGGTATTGTTGATGTATTCTTTTTGTAGGGTGGATCACATCAGTCCGAAAGTAGCATCACATGTGGATCCACTAGGATTTTTATAACACGTTGTAATTATAGTACCTCTAGTACTCTTTTATTAATATATATATATATATATATATATATATATATATATATATATATATATATATATATATCCTATTTTGCTGGTAAAAAAATGTTAATCAATATATACTATTTGGATAATTCCCTAAAAGAGGATATATCTATATATATAGAAAAGTTTATCTAAATAGACCTATAAATGTAACCACTGATGTGTATTTTATTCTATTCATCATATAAGGGGGAGCATCCTAACTAATATGTATGTCTATGAAAAAGGGATATTAGGTGCTAACCAGGATAAGATTTTTTTCTAATGTGTCCAAGAAACAACCAAAAAAAGCTAATTAAAGGGGGAGCATTGTCAGTAATTACAATGTTCAAGTTCAACAATATTGAAACAACCAAAAACAAAATAAGGCAAGCAAACCTAATTAAAGGGGGAGCATTGATTTGTAGGCAATGATTGTACAGTCTAAATTAAAATACCCTAAATTAAAATACCCTAATTTCAAAAAAAACTCACAATGTATCAAATATTTGGTATTTTTTTCAATTAAAATGAAACTGTTACTTTTACGGATCAAGTGATCCGTAAACTGTTTGTTAGTATTTACGGATCACCTGATCTGTAAGCCTCTTACGGATCAAGTTGATTCATAAGAGACTTACGGATCAAGTTGATCCGTAAACTACTAACAAACAGTTTACGGATCACTTGATCTGTAAGCCTCTTACGGATCAGGTGATCCGTAAACAGTCCAGCAACTTCCCGATAACGGTTTCCGCCATCGCCAACAACAATGGTGGAAGAAGCAGAAACGCGAAGGAGAAACGTACCTCGAAGAAGAAGCATAAACTCGGAGAAGAAGCAGAAACACGAAGAAGAAGCTTTCCACTTGACCCCGGCAACAATGGCGGCAACGAAGATGAAGAAGAAGCAGAAACGCGAAGAAGAAGCCTTCACTTGGGAAGAAGATGCTGAATCGCGACGCGAAGAAGAAGAAGAACGAAGAAGATGCAGAATCTCGAAGAAGAAGCAGAAGAAGAAGCAGAAGCAGAACCGTCCAAGGAAGGAAGAAGAAGAAGCAGGCGTGGGAGAGAAAGAGGCGAGAGTTATTTTTTAAAAAAAATTCCTGAGGGACTTTTAAGTCTTTTCCCACAAATTGCTGGGTGCACCAGCAAAACTGCTGGGTGCACCTAGCAGCACTCATCGTCTAATCCGTACCCACCTAAACCGAATATTCTAGTTGGGTGGGTTCAGATCTTATATGCTAACTCATTGGGTTGGGTCGAATTGAATTTTTTACATTGAACCTGATTGACTTGAGCTAATGCACACCCCTAATTTGTATACCTTAATATTTATTTAGTGTTTTTAAAAAAATATCATTATTACATGTTACAATAAAAATAGAGAACTTTTACAATATGTAGGTATAATTAATTAGCTTGTGGTGACATTTGATGTGTTTAGTGCATCTGCATAATAGTACATTCCAAAGTCTAGAAATATCTTTTGTGGGCAACACGTAGCGCAATATCAATCACCTCATTAAAAAAACATTAATAATGATAGATATCACAAAAATCATATCCTACAAACATATATTTAATTGATAAAGAAATGTTTAGCGAAAAAACTAAACATTTTCTTAATCCAAATACCTTTTTGGAATCCTTCATATTACTTTTTATATGCTTCCTATATTGATTGAATAATGGCCCTTGGAGTAAAATTTTGGTAGTCATCTTCTAAGCTCATCTTAGATATATCTTTCAATTGGCTTAATCCTTTATTAGGAGTTTCTAATGTGCCAGAAATCTTGAATTTCAACTTAACGACCTCAAGAATGTTTGGGTTCAACATCAATTGTGAAGTAAATTAAGGTGTTGCTAATGTTTTTATTCCTTACAGATAAATAAATTAGAATATTAGAAGGAATGTTAATTAATCGATAAAAGAAAGCCCGAGATAACAACAAATTTTCTAATTTGGTTAGTAATTGAATTTCACTATTTTCTAAAATGTCATTAGCAACCAACAAGTTTTTTTTTGTCGAAATAGAACTGGACTTGATTTCTTTAAATAAGGTCTTGAGTTTAAGCCTTTTAAATGAAAAATCTTACTAAATTTGATCATATAGATTCTTCCACATATATTAGTTATTGATAAAATTAATAAATATTTTATATAAAAAACAAAATGTCATTGTCTTCCATATCTTCACTTTGGAGAATAGTACAACAACTACAACATTAATTTCCTTGCCAATTGCAAGAAAAAAAAAAAAAAGGTTTAACTCAAACGGAAACTCCAAACCAAACAAAATGACTTTGAAAAAGTGATTGTGGAACATAAAACAAAATAAATAAAATTTTTCATGTGTTGTAAAATATGGGAATCACATTTCAAAAATTATAAGGGTATAGAAAATAAATTTATCATAATGTTGGGATGTCTTACCATTCATTATCAATCTCCACGACTATAAGCCTAGATTTGATACTATTTTTTTTCATGTATGCTCATTCATTCCCAACATTAATAAGGACTCTCGTTATGTTTGAAAGTGATGGAGTTAAAAACATTTAATTTGTTGTAGATCAATAATTCAACCACTATTTAAAATAAACAAAATCATCATATTGCTTGATCCTAAAATACTAACCAACCAAAGTAACTGTAATCAAAATTGTCATATAACACATCAGTAGGGGTGAACTTAACTATGTTTTGTGGTACAACTGCTTTAAGTGGCTTTGCAACAATACTTTTTTATATCAAAACTCAATTTATATGCATGTCTTATTGCGTGATACTTTTTTCCGTTTGAATTTACAACGAACTTTTATAACATGTATACCTCCCCATCTATCAACTTGGATACAAAGATATAGATAAGTGTATGCAAATTATCGCACCAATTTTATCTCCTTGCATAACTGAACAATTCTTAATTAATATTTGGTTATAAAAGGTGAAATAAAATTAAAATAAACCATGTTAAGGGATACAAACCTTGATCATAAGGACTAATCTAAATATATCACATATTATTTTCATTGGTAGGGTACAACACAAACCACATCAAGTTTAGAATCTATATGTAACAATCATATGTTAGGGCCAATTGCTAAAAGAAGATGGAGGATTTTTTGTTTTGTTTTGTATAAACCACATGTATCAAGACAATCTTACTTAAGCTTGATAGGTCTACTATGGCAACAAACTTTGCCTCTAAGTATTTAATGCAATCCATAATTTAAACATGATATAATTAATTAATTAAGCTTAAACAACTCGTTCAAGTTGATCAGCACGCTAGGTAGAAAGATGAATGAATGATACACCTTTGGTGATCATTTTTTAAGAGAAATTATATTTGTATACAACAAATCTTACAACAATGAGAGAGAAAGGGAGAAAAGTGAAAAGAGAAATAGAAAATTTTGAAATGAAATAAATGATATGATAGAAAGAGATAAACACATAAAACAATATTGTATAAATTGTTGTACGAATTGTTTCACATGTATCATATCTCATTTTGAATAAATTAATAAATGAGTATTTCATGCCAAATAACATTTAGATTTAAATATGTTTTTGATCTCTAATAAATACTCAATTTTTATGTTTTCTTTCTAATAAATTTTTGTTTTGCATAGAGTCCCTAATAAAATAACACTTTTAATTTTTATCCTTGATATTTTGTTTTAGTATCTGATAAATTAAAAAAAATTATGTTTGCTCCCTAATAAATTAATAAATTTTGTTTTAATTTGTATTAATAATAAATGAAAAATATTTATCATGGAGCAAACATAAAATTTACTAATTTATTAGGGGTTAAAAATAAGTGTTAATGACCAAAAACAAAATTGTTATTTTATTAAAGACATATCGTAAAACAAAAATTTATTAGAGAACAAATACTATTAGAACAAATAGGTAAAAGCAATTGAAAAGAAGAAAAATGATTCTCATTCATTATAACTCATTGTACAATGTACAATATATACAATAACAGATCCAATGTTAGCCACAAAGCTTAAACAGAATTATAACAGAAAAGAGAAACTAATTATCAATAACAACTTAACCAACTAATCATGATGGACTAATTAAGCTAAGCTAACTAAAGTTGGTTGTAATACTCCCCCCTCAAGTTAGGTGCATAGATGTCTAGAAGGCCTAACTTGGACAAAAAAACAAAGAATTTGTAGTAAGGCAAGGCCTTGGTGAAGATGTCAGCAATCTGTTGATGAGTAGGTAAGTATATCAGCTTGATAAAACCATAATGCACATATTGCCTTATGAAATGGCAATCAATATCTATGTGCTTCGACCTATCATTTGAAGTTGGATTTTCAGCCAATGCAATAGCTGACTTATTGTCACACATGATCATTGTGGAACCAAGAGTAATCTGGAACACATGAGGAAGTTGTCGTAGCCACAATAACTCACTGGTAAGAGAAGCTAAAGCTCTATACTCTGCCTCTACTGAGGACCTTGCAACAGTGAGTTTCTTTATTGACTTCCAACATAAGAGAGATGAGCCTAAGTAGATACAAAAACTAGTTGTGGACCTTCTAGTATCCTTGCAATTGCCCCAATCAGAGTCTACATAAGTTGTGACAGTGGAATTGTTGTTTGCAGAAAAGAACAAACCTTGGGCAGGAGCTGCTTTGAGGTATTGAAGGACTTGATGAAGAGCTTGAAGGTGAGGTGTCCTTGGAGCTTGCATAAACTGACTAAGCCTGTTTATGGGAAAAATAATATTTGGCCTTGAGATAATCAAATACATTAACCTTCCCAACAATCTTCTGAATTGAGTAGGGTCTTCAAGAACTTCACTTGCAGTGGCATCCAATTGAAGACTAGGATCCATTGGAATTTTTGCAGGTTTGCAATTGGTGAAACCAGTATATTCTAACAACTCTAGGGTATATTTCCTTTGGTTCAAGTGAATGCCTTTTACAGACTTAGCTATTTCCAAACCAAGAAAATACTTTAGATCACCTAGGACCTTGAGTTTGAACAACCCTTGCAACTGAACAGTGACTTCTTTAATTAGAGATTTGTTTGGGAGCTATGATGATGTCGTCCACATAGACTAATAGGAGAATCAGAGAATCATTGCTCCCTTTAGAAAACAAAGAGCCATCTGCAATAGATTGATTGAATCCCAGCTTGATGATGGAATTGGAAAATTTCTGGAACCACTGGCTTGATGCTTGCCTCAAGCCATACAAGGACTTGTGTAACTTGCACACTTGATGCTCCCCCTTTCCAGGATAACCTAAGGGCAGATCCATGTACACTTCTTCAAATAAATCCCTATTTAAGAAGGCATTGTTGATGTCAAGTTGTGTGAGATTCCACTATTTCTGAGTTGCTATGGCAAGCAATAACCTGACGGTAGTCAACTTTGCTATAGGTGAAAAAGTGTCAGCAAAGTCTACACCCAACTGTTGTGTGTAATCCTTAGCAACTAGACATGCCTTATGCTTGTCTAGACTACCATCAGAGTTGAATTTGTTCTTATACAACCACCTGCAGCCTATTGTTTGTTTGCCTGGAGGTAAAGTGCCAATGGACCAAGTCTTGTTCTCTTCCAAGGCTTTTATTTCCTCATTCATAACATTCCTCCATTGAGGATACTTTACAGCTTGGTGATAGTATTTTGGTTCGTAATGTTGATCAATATTGCATATGAATGTTTGATAAGGAGTGGATAGAGAAGAGAAACTCATATAGTTAGACATAGGGTAAGTAGTTTGATGTATGTAAGCATCTAGGTAGGAGGGGGCATTAGATACATAAGTTGATCTTCTAAGGACAGTATCAGGTTATGTCACAGTGGCTGGTTCATTTTTTTTACTAGGCTCATTTGGTTCATCTGCAGGAATAGTGGGTTCAACTGTAGGAATTGGTTCATTTTCTACAGTGACAGGAGGTTCACTTGCAGTTGATACAAGCTCTGTTTGAGGGTCAATTGTGTGTGTTTCAAGAGGTTTGGGCAAGACAATGTGCTCAAAGGGATCCTCAATGCTTGCTGGTTCACTAGCAGATGTGAAGGGAAATTTATGTTCAACAAAACAACATCTCTTGATATAATAAACTTCTTGTTAACTATCTCATATAGTTTATACCCCTTATAACCAAAAGGATATCCTAGAAAGACAGTAGGAACTGCTCTAGGTGAGAATTTGTTTCTCTGATGCAATGGTACAACAACATAACACAGGCAGCCAAAGACTCTAAGGTGTTCATATGGTGGTTGCTTTTTGTAGAGAATCTCATATGGTGAACAGCCTTTAAGAGCATGAGTAGGTACTCTATTAATTAGAAAAATTACAGTGTTTATACATTCTCCCCAAAAACGAATTGGAGCCTTTGATTGAAACAATAGTGACCTAGCAACATTCAACAAATGTTGATGCTTTCTTTCCACCACTGAATTTTGCTCAGGCCTATAAGGGCAATTGAATTGATGAAATGTCCTTTGTTCACTTAGAAAGTCATCAAGTTCTAGTTCTTTGGCATTGTCAGATCTCAATTGCATTATAGGCTTGTCAAAATTTGTTTTAACAAAAACAAAGAAATTCTTGATCAACTGAGTAGCCTCAGACTTATTTTTCATTAAATATAGCCATGTAAACCTAGAAATATCATCAACAATAGTAAAAAAGTAATGCTTTCCATCATGAGTAGCATGTTGATATGGTCCCCAAGTGTCTACATGTATGAGATCAAATGAGGACTCAGAATAATGGTTATTTGAAATAAAAGAGAGCCTTCTAAATTTGGACAAGGGGCAGACCATGCAATCTTTGGAACTATGAGATGTCAAATGCAATGAATTTTTATTTGCAAAAAGTTTCAAAATCTTGTCAGATACATGTCCCAAACATGAATGCCACAAAGATTGTTCATTAAGAACATTACAACTTGTAACTACATTATTACAATTTGAAGAATGTGAATTCATAAGTGCGCATGAAGCGACAAATGTAAGTGTGTGCTCTGGATAGAGAAGAAACATATCAATATGGAGATCACCTTTTCCAATCGTCTTGTGT
This sequence comes from Glycine max, assembly GCF_000004515.6. NCBI lineage: Eukaryota > Viridiplantae > Streptophyta > Magnoliopsida > Fabales > Fabaceae > Glycine > Glycine max. The sequence continues at coordinate 28,005,237 of NC_016090.4, read as the reverse complement.
GTTTAAGTGTCCTGGAAAAGAACAAAAGTGTCTTCAAACAACACACCAATTTTATAATTGGGAGTGATCTTAGGCACAGAAATCAGATTGACATGGAAAGAGGGAATATAAAGGACATTATGCAAAACAATGCGAGAATTTATCCTAACAGAACCAGTTCCAACCACTTGAACTCTAGTTCCATTTGGTAGAAGCACAAGCTTGTTTTTCAAGAATTTGAAGTTAAAGAGAAATTCAAGAAAGCAAGTAATGTGAGTTGTTGCTCCAGAATCAACAATCCAAGCATTAGGTGCTTTGAAAAGGGAATTTAAAGTAGAGTTTGGCATGCCTATGGTTTCAATACTTGCAGTGTCAGAGGAGTCTTGCTGAGAGGCACCAGGCAACTGTGCCATTTGAGCTTGAAGGAGGGCAAGAACTTTTTGGCATTGTTGTTGAGACCAAGATTGACTTTGTTCTCCTAATGCAGCTTCAAGAATGTTATTCACTGAGTTATTTGCAACTGAAGTATTCCCAGATTTATTGAAGCTTGGAGGGTATCCATGGATCTTGAAGCATTTTTCCTTTGTGTGTCCATGGATGTTGCAATGAGAGCAGAACGGTTTATCCTTGCGAGTAGGTTTTCCCTTGGCATTGGATTGGGTTACAACACAAGCCATTTCAGCAGGAGGAGCAGAATTGGGTTGAACACCAACAAGCCTATGAGTTTCATCTTGAAGAAATAATGAGAAGGTATCATCAATATTCGGAGTCGGTTTCATCAACAATATTTGACCTCAAGCATGGGCAAAACTCTCTTTGACCCCCATCAGAAATGACATGACAAATTCCCCTTTGATGGAAGCAAGAAGTGGAGCAACCCTGCCACAATTACAACTATGATTGGCCTTGAGTTCACCCAGCTTAGCCCAAAGCCCTTTGAATCGCGTGAAGTAGATGTTGATTGAGTTCGTTCCTTGAACACAATTGAGTAATTCTTTCCACAATTGGAAGATTCTGGGTCCGTTCTTGATGTTGAAACATTTCTCAAGATCATTCCAAATGTTGGGTGCAGAGGTTGAGTAAATGACACTCGCGCTAATTTCCTTTGTGAGTGAATTCAAGATCCACGACACAACAATGTTGTCGTTTCTTTTCCACATGCGAAGCTTTGTAGTATCACTGGAAGCAGGAATTGGGATGTTGCCATCGACGTAGCCCAACTTGTTTCGACCATCGAGAGCCAAGATCATAGAGAAGAAAAATGATTCTCATTCATTATAGCTCATTGTACAATGTACAATATATACAATAACAGATCCAATATTAGCCACAAAGCTTAAACAAAATTATAAAAAAAAAGAGAAACTAATTATCAAAAACAACTTAACCAACTAATCATGATGGACTAATTAAGCTAAGCTAACTAAAGTTGGTTGTAATAAATACAAAATCACATATTTATTAGGAATAAAAAACATATTTTAGCCTAACATTTAAACCAATCGATAAATATAGGCATTGGAAAAAAAAACTAATCAACATAAAATTTATTCTGCAAATCATTTTAAATAAATATGATAATTCGATCATAGGTTCGGATTACACGTGTAGAGTAGCTTTCAAAGGTTGAAATACATGTATAAATTGCATAAAAGTTCAGATTGGTTACAAAAATTAATATTTCAGGTATATAAAATGATAAATCTAATCATTTTAATTATGCTTTGTAATCAAACCAAATATTTATGAAGCACCATATAACATGTGTTATCTAAATTTTTGTGTGATTGACATGTGTATTGTATCCTTTGATAGGTGTAATACAAACATGTGATTGAATTCTCACATTTATTTATAATGATTCAAGCTTTATATTTAAAATTTTATGTTTGAATAAAGATTATGCCTATGAGTTTTAGCCATAAGATTACTTAGAGATATAAATTATAACAATTGTATGTTTCTTTTAATAAATTAATAAATTAATCTCACTTTTATTTACGTTTTCCAATCCTTTACACAAATATCAAATTTCTTTTTGAACATATCCTCATAAATCATGTCATATGTTTAAATAAAATTATCTTTTCAAATTTAATCATCTGAAAATAGAAATATAAATATTTGAATGCTTTAGTTTCAACTTTATAATTTTTAGGCTTCGCTAAGGATCCATCCAACAAGTGAGACCTAAAACAAATTTTAAGAGAAATGATTTATTTTAAATGAGAAAATTATATATTGGCTATTTTTTGTCAACATATAACTTTTTTCCTAATAAATGTGGAGGATTTTCTTCCTACACCATACATAATTTTTCTACATCGAACAATTTTTTGAAAATTCCAAAGATACCCCTATTAACTTCTTGTTTTACATTTGTTGTTTTTTTTCTTCATATACCATTCAATCTCGTATCCTTTCGGCTAAGTTCCTCCTTTCGTCTTATGGATGGTTTGGTCGAGGTGAACTGTCATTGTGGTCATTCGTAGTTTGTGGTTGTCATCGTGTGGGTATTGTAGTGCAACGATAAATGAGATAAGTTTTTTTTTCATCTGCAACTTCAACTTCCATCTGTGACGTAATAAACATACGGATTAACAATCCATATAAAACTTATGGATTGACAATCCATATGGTTCATACGGATTAATAATCCATAAATTTCATACGAATTGATAATATGGATAGTCAACCCGTATAACCTAAAAAAATTTAAAAAATTAATAAATTTTATTTTTAATGTTTTTTAAAATTTAGTTATATTTTTTATAATATTTAGGTAAATATTATTACATTAACTAGTTTATGCAAGTGTATAAAATATGAAAATTTAGATATAAATTTTCATATATATGCTTATCAATTTCAATGTAATATATTAGTATATGTAGTAGAAAAATAATAAAATTGTGTGATAGTATATCTTAAAAAATATATTTATTGATATATCGACATACTTATCTAGTGTAGAAGATTTTAAAATAAATTTCAACATGTAATTTTTTAAAATAAATAGATTTATTTATAAATAAGTAAAATTATGTATGGTGTCACTATATGTTGTTATTTTGTCATTGATTTATTTTTTAATGTTTTATTAGGATGGACGAAGATTAGTGGATATATGACAATATAATGTTTGAAGAAGTTAATATGAATGAAGACAATGGAGAGGAACTTGGTGTATTTAAAAATATTGATTGTTCTGATGCCTTTAATACTTGTCAGGTATTGACATGATTTTTTATTTTGTTAAAGTAAGTAAATGAATGTCCCTTGAAGACTAAACATGTATTATTCCTTTTGTAGGTGTTTGCTATCCATGATGACATTTTGCAATGGATTCACTCTGTTGCGTATGATATTGGTTTTGTGGCGGTGATAATAAGGTTAGACACAGATACTGGAAAGAGAGGAAGGACCTCATATGTTTTAATTGGTTGTGAGAGGAGTGGAAAATATAGAGTATACAAGAAAGATTTAATACAAACAATGAATGATAGTAGAAAATTTGGGTGACCCTTTAAGCTGTGAGCGAAACTAGTGTTGGGAGGTGAAGGATGGATGGTGAAGTTAATATGTGGGACTCATAATCATGCATTGACTAAGTCATTCATTGGACATCCATATGTTGGTCGACTGACTAAGGATGAGAAGATTATTATTGGTGATACCACAAAGTCAATGATCAAACCAAAGAATATTCTTCTCAGTTTGAAGGAGTACAATGCCAACAATTATACAACAATGAAGCAAGTATACATTGCAAGATATGCATATTGTTCTTCTATAAAAGGCACTAATAGTGAGATGCAACAACTAATGAAGTTTCTTAAAGGCGATCAATATATTCATTGGCATAGAGTGAAGGATGAAGATGTTTAACATGATATATTTTGGACTCATCCAGATGCATTGAAATTAACCAATGCTTATAATTTGGTATTTCTCATAGATAGTACCAACAAATAAACAAATACAAGCTGTCTTTACTTGACATTGTTGGTGTGACACCTACTGGGATGAGATTTTCAACTGCATTTGCCTATTTAGAGGGAGAACGTATTAACAATATTGCTTTGGCTCTAGAATAGTTTCAAGGTATTTTTCTGAGATGTGATGCAATCCCTCAAGTTATTGTTGCCGATAGAGATTTAGGATTGATGAATGTAGTGAAAACTATTTTCCCTTAAGCAACTAACTTGTTGTGTCGGTTTCACATTGATAAGAATGTGAAGGCAAAATGTAAAAACCTTGCGGGCCAAAAAAATGCTTGGGATTATATCATGGAAGCATATGAGAGTTTGGTGGATTATCCTTCTGAGCAAGAGTTCAATGACTACCTTATGAAGTTTGAAATGGTTTGCTCACCATGACCAATGTTTGTTGAGTATGTCAAGCAAACATGATTAATTTCCCACAAGCAAAGATTTGTTAAAGCCTGGACGAATAAGGTGATGCATCTAGGAAACACAACAACTAACATGTATGAAAATTGTAAATGTATATTGGTTTTAATAACAACACATTAATGGATAAAAATAATTGTTTGTGTTTTTCAAATGCAGAGTTGAGTGTGCAAATTGGGCCTTAAAAAGACTACTGTAGAATAACCTTGGAGACCTGTGTAGTGTTTGGGAAGCTATGAACAACATGATCACTCTACAATACACTCAAATTAAGGCATTTTTTGAGATAAGCACACATGTGGTCGGATATGTGTTTAAAGTTACCTTATACAAGAGACTAATTGGCATGGTATCAAGGTATGCGTTAAACCAAACTGTGGTTGAGTTTGAGTGAGTAAATTATGTTGGCATTGATAGTTCTCGTTGTGGGCGTATAATGAGAACTACTCATGGTCTTCCATGTGCATGTGAGCTAGCTAGATATGTTTTTGGTAGCATACCACTTGACACAATCCATATGTTTTGGCAGAGGCTAAGTTTTTTTTACCAATGTTTATCTGAGCCCGAAGTCTGCATAACCGAAGAGATGGAAGCCATATCCAAGCAGTTTCAAGAGCTTGATGTATGTGTAAAAGTGACTCTAACGAGTAAACTTCGGGAAATTTCCTACCCTGATCTAAATTTCGTGTGTGCTCCTCCTGAAAAGGTCAAAACAAAAGGTGTTCAAAAGAAACACATAACCAAACAACAAAGATCAATGAAGTGTGATCCGTCTTACTGGGAGTATGTCGATGCATTACATTTTGTGCAAAATAGCAATTCTTCAATGAAATATTATGCATCTTCATCTGAACAACCAAAACCGAATAGGAAGATGCCGATGTTGGATCAATTTCATCCATGTATTCATGATTTCATTGAAAACATTTTCGATGTCAAAGCTGAATTGTGGATATCATGCAATTGCTATGTTATTAGGTATGGGTGAAGATTCATGGTCTTTGGTTCGCAACTATTTGCTAAAAGAACTTGCACAATGGTCTGATGAGTATATACACCTGGTTGGTGGCATATACAGATATAAGGAGTTAAAGCGATCGTTACTTGTTAATGGATTATTCGTGGTATATAATTTTTTTGTTACATATTTATGGATAATTTTTTTTAAAAATAATACTGATTAAAATTGTTACGTGCAGGTTACCAATGATAAGCGGATGAATATAACCGATATGAGTTATGTGATTGCATCAAGGATAAGTTTTTTGTTACGTATTCATGGATAGTTTTTTTCTCTTAGAAGTCAACAACCGACATATAGTTTTATACATCACATCATATGTATTAGTCATGTGTATGACAATCATTTTGTTCAGGTATAACAATGACCATCCTATTTGTTCATTTTTTTATTATAACATGTGTTATGAACATTTGAGTGTGTATTTGTCTATGTAATAGGTATTTCTAAGAGATGCTTGTCCCTTGCCACCAACAACTTTGTTATGGTCAACATATTGTCATTATCAAGCAAAATAGTGACCTACTCCTTATATTAGTAGAATGCATCGATATACCAATTTCATGAGGTTGATCACACAATATGTTGATTTAGGAGAAGATTGAACCTTTTTTATTGTTTGGACAATGTTTGTAACTTAAATAATTATGACATGATGGATAATGCATGTAATGTGGTAATTAACATTACTTTGAATGGACGCTCATATGACGAGGTTTAGTATTTAGGGTTTACTTATTTTAGGGTTTAGGGGGTTTATGGTTGATAGGGTTTAGGATCTAGGGTTTACTTATTTTAGGTTTTAGGGTTTACAGGTTAGGATTTATGGTTTAGGATATACTTATTTTAGTGTTTAGGGTTAACTTGTTTTAGGGTTTTGGGTATACTTATTTTAGTGTTTAGGGTTTACTTGTTTTAGGGTTTTAGGTATACTTATTTTAGTGTTTAGGGTTTTAGGGTATACTTATGTTAGGGCTTAAGTGTAAAAAAAATGTATTTAGCCAAAGAACATAACAACGAAATACCACATAAACTCAAATGAAAACCATATGGATAATATACATAATGAGTCAAATCATAAAAATATTAAACACTGCTCAATCATATTGCATACAAATATCCTATAATATTGAGTTAATTGCAATTGTCTTCATTGTCATCCACCATCATCTTTGTCCTGTGTATCCCTTTTTCATATGGTCTGAACATAAACATTTCCTTGGTTAGTGACACCCTGGCTAATCTTAGATAATGCTCAGTCAAAGTGTATGCATCAATTCTAGTAGTGACCATCCTCTATTGATCATGTGTTCCAAACTTTATGCTATCTTTTGGCAAGCGGCCTACGACATTGACAAAAAAGTAAAACATAATTAATGGAAGCATCACACAAAAAATGAATAATAGTGAATTGAAAATATATTATGCCGCTGCATGTTGAGGCATGTCTGGATCGACAACTGCAAGTGCATGTGGTTGTGGCATAACTGCTGAGTGAGCGGGCAACATAGGTGGATCTGGTACAATAAATGTATCATCATGCATCATGGGTGGATGTCTAGGAGGTTCCCTAAGCTGTGGCAAACTCATGAATGGGTGAAATATCCTATAGAACCTCTCCAAGTAGTTTGATGCACACTGACCAAGAGAACTACAAATTTGTCCAACAGGTGCAAGGTATTCTGAAAACTAAAGCCATATATCGTCAATCTCATGTGTGGATAAGGATGGAGCAATAGGGAGTGGAGGAATGATCTTAACATAACCAAATTATCGCATTATCCTCTCTGGTTGGTGTCTGACAATAGATGAACCCCGCCTGATATGTCCAAAAAATAATGAAATAAGCTCAAATTCTCTAAATGTATGGTGGTCACCATAAGGTATCCAACATATAGCATCTGGCGTCAACCTATCCAAGCTCTTACGATAGGTCGTCACTGGTAATGCCTTCCCAGACTTCTAGCGAGAAACACATGGTTTCTTCTCATGGTAATCCTCATCAACAATAATGGATGCAATTGTAGGGAAATACTCGTAGATCCATGACTGCACATATTAAAAAATACAAATAAAGTTTTAATCAATAGTACATATAAAGTTTAACACATACAACAATGACAAAAATAATTATAATTACTTGTAACAGAGTGATATATCCTGCAAGATGTTTTGTCGTATGCTTGGATGCAACATTCAAATTTTCATACATATGGACCAGTGCAGTAGCTCCCCATAAATAGCCTCCAGATTGCTTGAGGTCACAAAATGCATCCAAGAATACCACATTGCTGTGTGTGGTGCTCTTGTTAGCAAAGAGTGTGCAACCAATTAGATGCAATAAATATGCTCGAGCTGCTACGATCCACTGTGTTGCATCATATTTGCTACGATAAATGTCTCGCGGCCAGTTGCTATGCAATGATATGATATAATTAAACAGATAATTATATGAGCTCTAGCATGCTGTGCAATGACAACATCATCATCATCAACGAGAAGTTGCTGAAAATTTTGCCGCAACCAAGTTAGGTAAATCATTTTACCCTTTACATATTTGTCAGGTGGAGTTTTCCCTAGTAATGTCTGACAAGCAACACTTACATCACCGGTGATGAAACCGGTTACTGGCAATCCATCAATCTTCAAGCCCAATTGTAGGGCCACATCCTGTAAAGTAATGGTTGCCTCTCCATGTGGAAAATGAAATGTGTGCGTCTCCGTTCTCCAATGTTCAACCAACGTACTAACCAAATGCTGGTTAATATCAACCTTTTCAACATTTATAACATGACCAAAACCAGCTAACGTGATTAGATTTTTTACTCGATTATCTATTTGATCCAAGTGGGTAAAAGCCCAAACAGAAGTATACCTCAGACGAACGATTCTCTCTTGGCCTTCCCACACTTGATTTGAAATATGGTTGTCTTGTAAGCGCAATAAGGAGTCATCAATTGGTCTGGGTTGTGCATATGTCATTGGTAAATGGATAGAATGATGAAAATAAGAATGAGAAAGAATGAAATGGTGGTGTAAGGTACTCGTGGACACAATGATTTTTTGCAAAAGTAAAACCTTCTAATATGTTAACTTGTATAATATTGTTGCACACTTGTTGAAGTCTAATATACACAACTTAAAGCATGTTGGTCCATGATTTAAGTTATTAGAGTACCATTATTGCTGACAACATAAGTTATTACTGACTACTTTATTTCTAGCAAGATTCCATGTATCATAAATCATTTCACCATAAATGACTATATAAGCATGCTTCATGAGATACCTTCACGAGATAGGTACTCTGAATGACAAGATTCCTAGGTCTCATATATCATTTCATATACCTATAAGCATGCTTCAAGATATAGCATCTGTGAGTAGCATGTGCATGCGTATTACACACCAATTTACTTTTATACTATTCATGCATGTGCAACCTGCACGGGTGTAAATTATTGGAGCCTACGAAGCTTGTTCTAAAGCTACCATGTGCAAACACTAAAACACTGCATGCTCATGTTTTTTCAGTCCTAGCTATTTCCTTGATAGGTTCAGGAATCATAAATTGAAGTCATGTGGTAGGTTCACGAGATTAAATCACTGTTGTTTTCTGCTTTTTCTTTGTTGCACATTGAGTGAACAATATATTGCATTAATGGCATGTTGTTTTCTACTTTTTTTTGTTGTTTTCTGCTTTTTCTTTGTAGCACTTTAATGGCATGCTAATACCTGCATTTGCTGAATTGTTAAATGGTGTAGATTGAATCATTGATACCTTGGATGGCGTGGATAAGCACGAGACATTTGCTAAATTGGTATTCCAAATCCATGATTTCTTATAAATATTATTTCATTACAGTTTGCATTTTGAATATCACTTAAGCTACAACTCTTAGACCTTATTCAATTTTACGATGACGATAATCTAGCTAATGATATATATATATATATATATATATATATATATATATATATATATATATATATATATATATATAATCTCAACCAAAATTGAATTAAATGAAAATTTTGCTTAAACATATATTCCACTTATGAGAAGCTAATAACATGTTCATCAATGATTATTGGATGATTTTTAAGTCACTAAATAATAAACTTTTATGTTTGCATCATGGATTTATTAAATAATTACTTTCTTATTATAAACATTTAACACTCAAGTTAAATATTTCTTATTTTTTACCATTGAAAAAAACTCGTCACTGAGTTTTGAATTTATTCAATAAATCTTTAGTAGCTTTATTCCCCATTGTTTGTGTTGTGATGTATTTAAGAGTGAAAGTAATTAATTAGATTGCATGCTGAACTAATAATCCACTAATTCAGCAAGGTCAAAGACCCATAATAGTTTGGATTAGAAGATTAATAAAAAGAGAATATCAGCATGAAATTACTATAAATTAGCAACAAAAAATATTATTTAAAACTTATATCGGTATACCTAATCATACATTAGATTGTCGTGTTCACCATTAGATTATTAGCTCTTGAAATCTAAGATCATGTATTGATTTCGTTATTACTTTATTGTATTGTTAAATTATTATTTTATGTTTTAGTATAATATTTAGTTATTATTAATTTACGGTTTAGTTAGATAAATTATTATACATGTTAAATTAATTTTGTTAAATTATTATTTTATGTTTTAGAATATTAGTGTTTAGTTATTATTAATTTATGATTTAATTAGATAAATTATTGTACATGTTAAATTAATTTTGTTAAATTATTATTTTATGTTTTAGAATATTGGTGGATACATGTAGCATGAACTGTTCAACAAACACTGTTCACTTCGATGAAACTTATAAAAGGAAGGTTCATTCTCACTTCGATGCATCTGTTGCATCCAAACAATCAATTGATTCTCTAATTTTGACGTGTTTCTTAGAGTCATACTGACATAATTTTTTTAGTGTTACATACAAGAAAAGGTATTTAAAAAGGTTTTTTTTTACGTTACATACAATCCAATGATTCCATTTTACTAATAAATAACTTTTTTTTACAAATGGCTAGTGAAAAACCCATAATAAGAGATAATGTTAATGACTTCAGTGATGACGAGCAACAACATGATTTTGATGAACATGATGAACCAAGCAATCAAAGTGAGTCATCTTCATATTTTGAAACTATTAGTAGTCAACTTTCTGAAAATCAATAGTACTCAAATCCTTATCAAAGGACAATGAGTGTTAGTACAAATGACCTTTATGAAGGGTTGACATTTGAATCAAAACAAATAATTGTGAATGCCATTAAACAATTTCATTTTATGTATTCATTTAATTTTGATGTGGTCGAGAACAAGAGTGACAAGTACGTTGTCATGTGTAATCAATATGGAATAGATGTTATTGGAGGGTAAGAGTATAGTTAAGCAAAATACACAAAAGGTGAGAATTGAAGAAATTAAACGGTATTCACACCTATACAAATTCTATCATATCACAAGATCATATTAGGTTAGATTCTTCTTTAATTGCCCATAATATTGTTCATTTAGTGAAAACAAATTCGGGTATCGAAATCAAAACCTTGATTACAGACATGCATCAACGGTTTGGTTACACTGTTCCATACAAAAAAGCATGGACAGCTAAACAAAAAGCCCTTGAAATGATATTTGGAAGTTGGGAACAATCATACAACTACCTGCCTGTATGGTTGACAACTGCTCAACACTTTGTACCAGGTACCGTAGTAAAATACAAAACTTCAACTTCAATGGAGGAAGGTGACGTTGACCCTCCTAGGATGATTCTTAATCATGTATTTTGGACGTTTAATTCATGCATTGAAGGCTTCAAATATTGCAAGCCACTTGTGCAAGTAGATGAGACGTTTTTAACTAGCAAATATCGTGGTACTTTGTTGACTACCATCGAACAAGATGATAGTAGGAATAATTTTCCACTTGCTTTTGCAATTGTTGAGTGAGATTAAAGAAGCTTGAATGTGGTTCTTGCATTATTTGCGAAGATATGTTACATCGCAACCAAATTTGTGTATTATATCAGACAGGAGAGTCGTTTGCTAGTAACTTTACAATCTGAACGTGTTGGCTGGAATGAACTAGATGTTTCGTCTGTATATTGCATTCGTCACGTTGCATCAAATTTAAACAAACAATTTAAAAATATTGACTTAAAAAAACAAGTCATCAATATAGGTATGTTTCTTCCTATTTCATGCATTATATTCTTGCTTTATTACATGTTCATTGAATTTATTACTCATTGTTCTATCTTTTCGCATAGGGTATGAGATGAGGAAACCACGATTTGAGGCTAAGTTGCTCGCTATGCGAACAGAGTTTTCACAAGCAACAGATTGGTTGGATCAAATTCCTAAGAATAAATGGACTCTGGCCTACGATGAAGAAAAACGATATGACCATATGACTACCAACCTTGCTGAATGTATGAATTTTGTTTTGAAAGGAGCCCAAACATTACCTATTACTGCATTAGTCAGTGAAACATTTAATAAAATAAATGATTCATTTGTTACTAACGACATCAAAATCATGAATATGATAAAGGCAAGACATAGGTACTCTGAAGACGTATATGTCATGATGCAAGAAAATCAACACATTGCTACCTCACATTATGTTCAAGAAACAGGAAAGTTTGAGGTTCAAGAAATTACAAATATGCGACTTGGTTGACAAGCAATGACATGCACTATCAAATTGAATGAATGGTCGTGTGATTGTGGACAATTTCAAACACTTTGACTACCTTGCTCGCATGCAATTGCAGTGTATTCTTTTTGCAATTTAAATTATGATGACTTTATTGACCTTGTATACAAGTTGGAAAAACATTTTCAAAGTTTATCAACATCATTTTCATTCCCTTGGAAGTGAAGACACATGGCCTCAATATTTAAGTCCATATTTTATATTTGATCCTTCGAAACGATGACAGACATCAAGCAGACCGATCACTACTCGAATATATAATGAGATGGACGAACTAATTCCAAATAACCCCAAGAAATGTTCATTATGTAAAAGTGAAGGACATAATTGTACTAACTGTTTATATAAATAAATACATCGTGACTAAAATAACTTGTAATTTTTATGTTTTTCTTTCATTTGTATTGTGCGTTTTATATTAATGTATCAATTATATTATTTTTAATTTTTATTGATAGATTATTTAAACTTTAATAAAAAAACATTTAAAGTAAACTATATTAAAAATATATATAACATATTTTAAATAATAAAACATTAAAATAAAATAATAACATATCAAATAAAATCATAAAAAATATATTAATAAGTAAGTCAACTTAATATTATTTATTATATATTTAAATATATATTTTTTTATTTAAAATAAAAATAAAATCGCAAACAATTGTAAATTTTTTTTAAAAAATAGGTTTACAAAAAAAAAAACAAGTTTATGACTTCAAAGTTGTAAATATTTAAAAAATTAAAAAAAAAGTTTTACAACTTTAAAGTCATAAAACCAAAAAAGAAATCTTAAATTACTAAAGTCATAAATAATTTTATGACTTTAGTTTAAAAAAAAATAAAATTTACAACTTTAAAGTCATAAAAAAATATTTTAATAGAAGTTGTAAATAATTTTACCACTTCAATTAAAAAAATAAAAATTAAATAAAAAATCATAACAGGTATTACAACTTCTGAGTTAGAAGTCATAGCTTATCCCGTTTTGAATAATTTTTTAAAATATATCCCAAATTAAAAAATTATGTAAAATTTTATCCCTATTTGATAAAGAAACCATAATTTGCTTGTGACAATTTTCTCCATAGTGTTATAATTGGGTTAACTAACTTTACTTCTAGTACTTATTAGGTGTTTTACTTTTCCTATTTATTAGGTGTGCGTTAGTTCTAGTACTAACCACATTTTACAAAAACATTTGGCAATTGTTTAAAAAACATGAACCATCCAAGAAAGTAGGATTATAAATCATAAGGTTCAAAATAAATATGTAGAATCGGTAAAAAGCACACAGTAAAATTAGCAGTCCAAATCCAAGTATCTTTCTGCCTTTAATAAAATTGATAGAACCTTGATATTATCATGAAAAACATAGCTATTATATATGATACTATGAACACTGACTTTAATTCTAATGATACAATATCCTTGAAAACATGAACCATGCTAAAAAATTTATATTGTATATAACTATTAAAATTTGAAAGCTGTCTGTGGCTAGTGTTCAAATAAAACACAAATAAGCACAAGTTAACATTGCAGCACATAGAAAAATTAAACAGTAAAATGAAATGAAAGTAGTTGTTAGTACCTGCTTGGCTGCTCTATTAGCTCTTGAGTCTTATCTTCATTTGTGTTTCTAAAATTGTTTACCTTTGTTGCTGTAGATCACTACAAATCATGAAAAAAAAACGAAGAAGTTGTAGTTAACGGTGGCGGGCAAAGGCATCCCCTTTTCTGATTTCAGATCAGTCGAAAAGCATAAATAGTAAACCAATATGGGATTTAGGATATAGAAGATGCAAATGAGGAGCGTAAGAGATTCTAAATCAGAAACAAATCAAAGAGAAAGATAAATGGAATTTTTTCAGAAAGCAAAATCGGAATCGGGGTCGGAAACAATAATCGGAAGGATCTTCGGTGAGAGATTGTTGGAATAAGAGAGAAAAAGATGGAAGAGAACAGAAGAAGGGAATGAATGGGTGAGGCCGTGAGTGAGAGAAAGAAGGAAGAGATTCAAAATTCTCGTGTAACTAATGCATTCCACAATCTGAAAAAAAAAATATAAAAGCTTGAAATTTTGAGCGGGAAAAAATTGATAAAAACGTAACACGTGTATCATAGAAATTTATATAGGTGTAATAGATAAAGGGTTATATATATTTTTATTTCTGTAATTTAATATTCTTTTTATTTTAGTTTTCATATTTTTTTTTAATTCTTATAAAATATTTTTTTTATTTTTATTTTTAAATTACTTTAGATAACATTTTAAAAAATAAAAAATATTTTTAAAAGTAACAAAAATATTATTTATAAAAAATTAAAATAAACATATTTTATAAAAATTAAAAACAAATATTAAAGGGATGAAAATAAAAAAAATATTAAATTATTAAGACATAAATATATTTAAATTTATAATAAATAATTTATCAACGTGTCATTTTTTAATTTTTAAGAGAATGTGAAAAATGGAAGTACTCAACAACTCAACATATGTAACTTTTTTCTTTCATGTCTCTCCGATCTGCACTCTTTCAAAATGAGCCAAACCGCCATTGCCAACTTCGAAAAGCCAATAGGCTGTTACTCTCCATCGGTTCAAGTACCTCTATTTATCTTTTCACTTTTTTCTGCTATTCAATTTAATTGCTTTTATTTCAATTTTCGTAACTAATTTCACTCGAATTCAGTGTTAGAAAGAAGCATTGTTCAACCCAAAAGGGTTGACGATGTAATAACTCATGGCTTCACATGAGTGAGAACGATCTATTTAATAAGAGAACCACTGTTTGATTTTTATCATGTGTAAAATTTCCTTGGCCAGCAGTAGTCGTGCATGGGATTAGTCTCTAAGCCAGCAGTAGGTTGGAGGGCATCTGTGATCTCATTTTTTTTTTTCTTGTTTTTTATTGTGTGCGTGTTCCCTCTCATTTTTTATGCTTCATTGCGAATTTACGTTTAGGTTTTGGCTCTAGTTGTCAGGTTTTGTTCTCTCGGAATGTGTTTATTGCGTGAATTGGTTGTGTTTCTCGTTGTTAATTATGGCAACTGGCTTATGCTGCATACAATTTTGCCCTAATGTGAGGGAAATAACAAATTTCTAGTTTTTTTTTTATTAAGGAATATTTGTGGCAGTGCTAGGAATTCAGAGAATGCGAGTTTTGTTTTGCCGAATGATGGAGTTTACTATAATGCGTTTTTTTTTTGTTTTTTTGTGATAATTAAGACTGCTAGAGAAGGTATTGAAAATGAATTACCAAAGGTTTTGTTCTGCATTTGTGGCTTGTGTAATATGTTTGTCTGGATTAGTTTATTTTGTGTTCTTAAAAGGTTATGATGAAAATGACGAGTGAACTTGACTGGGAACTGAGAAGCTACTTTTGTGTACAAATTAAGCAAAGCCTGATTTGACTTGGTACAGTTCTAGGATTGGATTTTTAAGTGTCTCCTTTTGTGTATGTATTTATATGTATGTGTATTCTGCTTTGTTGAAGTTTCTGTTTTGAAGTACTGTTGATATCTGCATTCATTGTCAGCTTAGAGTTTCATGCTGTAGAAGTTTCAGCTATTTGTTTGTTTTCTCCTGAAATGTAGGAGCTTATTGTTATTGATAATGTGCTCTCTGCCATGGTTGGCGTTGAGGGACATTACATCTTAATCAAAACAGTTTGTGGCAAGAGCAATGATATTACTTTCCTGGTTGACCCATCAATGGATTTGGCCCTGCAGGTGAGATTTTTCATAATGTTTGTGACTATATTTTGAGCTGCAATTATAAAACAGCACGACTTTAGATTATGGGCAATGTAATGGTGTTTTTTTTCATAAGCAATGAATTTTATTAATAGGGAACATGCTTGCTTTGAGTACAAGGGGTGCCCATTACATAATTTCTTATCTGCATAATGTATAACCACATTATGCATTCTAATTTTCATATATGCATCCTACATTCACGTTGAATGATAGACTGTATGTAACAGTGCCTGAGACATTTTTTATGCTGCAGGAGTTGGCAAAACGGATATTCCCTCTTTGCAAGAGCTTTCTGTTGATCAACCAGTTTGTGGAGTCAAGGTCTCAGTTCCAGAGTGGCCTGGTTAATCATGCCTTTTCTGCTGCACTGAGAGCACTTCTTCTCGTAGGTTTTCCTGAATAGTGAGTCAGTTGGTCTTACATTCTGCATGAAATGGTTGTTTGTTTCTTTAGATATACATATTCACTTTTGTAGCTGGAATCAGCCAATTGGGCATTTGGGCTATGTTTTGAATATTTCTTGTATTGTGGTGTCTATTTCTGTAAGGTCTGAGCATTTTCATCCGACATTTAGATTGAGGTGTCAATAGGACACGCTTAATCATTTATGTTTGAAATTCAACAAATGATTAAAGGAAAGGTTTCTCAATGCATGAGGCTCCCACTCCCACCTAGTGGGGTCTGGAAAGGGTAGATGTACTCGGCCTTATTCTTGCATGGGGCAAGGTTGCTTCCTAAATTTGAATCCATGACCTCCAGGTCACAAGGCAACAACTTTGCTGTTGAGATTCCACATCAACTAGATATATGATCAATGCAGTCCTTACCTTACAAGTTGGGTTTTTGTTTTTGAGTTAAGCCTTAAGCCCAAAATCTAAGATTATTGGAGCCTATCCTGGATCTGTTTTTGGGCAACCTGTATTTTTCTACACCCTAAATGTCAATTCCTAGGCATGAGGGGGTGTTGTTATTGAGCCACCTGCCTTTGTCCACGCTCCAGAGTGTGTGTTGAGATCCTGCATTGACTAGAGATATGACAAATTTAGTCCTTATAAGGCTTGGGTAGTCCTCACCCTATAAGCCGGTTTTGTGGGGTTGAGTTAGACCCTAAGCCAAATTGTAAGACTTACTGTTGCACCAAGGCCTGCCCTCCCAATGAAGGATCTCACAATAACCAAAATGAATGTCAGTTATGCTTGACCAAAGCAAAGTATTGGGGATGATTGTCTGTTCCTCATTACAAAACAAAAAATAGTAAGATGAAATTGATTAACAAGCAAAAGGGCAATGGTAAAAACTAAAAAATGGGGGTGGGTTGAGTAGACCAGTGACCAGATGGCAGTTAATGGTTATTGGCTACCATAAATTATTTTGTTTCGAAGCAGTCAAACTGGGCCATAAATTCTATTGTAAAACTGTTATTGTGTCTGATGGGCTAACTAGTCTTGCTTAAGGTAAACCTACAAGTAGTAATTTTTAGGTAGATTCTGTTGTATACCATGATGTTCTGTATTCTTTTGCCTTTTTTGTTGGAACTTCATGCCTTAGGTTTGTGATGATCATCTGACATAGAAATGACTAGAATGAACAAGCTAAACTGATTGTACTAGACAACAATTAGTAACATAAAGTAACATCATTGATGTTTGCCTCTGCAGCACTTCTGCACATATCATATTGCTTTGATAAAAAAAATCAAAATACACTATTTGAATATGAACCTACTTTTATCATCATGGGGTTATCTTTACCAGGATTACCAGGCTATGGTGGCACAGCTCGAACACCAATTTCGGCTAGGAAGACTTTCTCTTCAAGGATTGTGGTTCTATTGTCAGGTATGGATTTGTCTTGACTTTTGAGTTAAATGTAAATATTTGGCAATTGCTTTCTAATGGTGCTTTCAATGATATTTTTCAGCCCATGATGAGGTCTATGCAGGGATTATCCACTGTCATACAGAGGGCTTCAGTTAACAATATTTCTGGTTCTGCTGTTCTTAACTTACTGCAGAGCCAGGTATGAAATTCCCTTGCATTTGCTACCATTCTCTGTGTACATCAACACTTCCTTTTGTTTCATGAGTCTGTTCTTTAAGCACTTAACTCTCTCCACTGTGGGTTCTGTTGTATCTAGGCAAAGGCTATGGCTGGAGACAATGCTGTCAGGATGATGCTGGAGAAAATGGCACAATGTGCGAGTAGTGCTTACATGAGCATACTAGAAAGGTGTCTCCTTGCTCTTCATCCTTGACTAGCAAATATTTTCCTTCTTTAAAGATTACAAATGATAAGATTATATATATATATATATATATATATATATATATATATTATTGGTCAATAGGTTGTTTTCTTTAAATACACATGTGCACACACACACACACACATTCCCCTTTTCTTAATCAAATTAGTCTGGCACCAATCTTTCATGGAAACACGCCATCCATGGTTTCATCTTCTTTTAGTTTTTGGGTATGTTTGGATGTTAGAAGGGAATGGAAGATGTTTAAGGAAGAAAATGGAAGAGAATTGGGGTGGGTGGAGGTTAAGTAATTATTCTCTTTTCTGTTGTTTGAAATTTGGATGTTTAAAATCACCCAAAATGGCAGGAATATTTTTGGCATAGGAGTGGCAGATCATTTGAAAATCATTCATTTTCTTTCTCTTCTTTCATAGATAAAACCCTCATATCATACGAAAGGAACCCTCACTTATCTTCCCATTTCCTCCTTGTAGACTTACTCTTGATGCTTGCACAAAGCCTTGGCTATGTTCGATTGTCCAATCTAATTAACCTTGACCTGATCATTAAAATGTAGAAAAGCCATACACCTAGTCAAGTTAATGTTCAATTTTTGTGGTGACTATGGGGACATAATTTCCAAGCATCCTTTTCAAATGCTTTATTATGTATTACTTGTCTTGACTAATCATAGAGCTAGCTTGGTTACTTCTGATGTCCGAGGCATCAGAAAAAGATGTTAAAAATGAGTTAAATCTTGTTTTCCGACTTTTTTCAGTTTTATTGGTTTAATTGGTCAATTATCCTAAATTCCTAATTTTTATTATGAATGTGATGTAGACTTTCTTATGTTATGAATGCGATGTAGAGTTTTCTTTTTTCTATATTGGATGGTTGATAAATGAACATCAGTTGGCATGGATGTTCAAAGAAGGCCTTTTATGCGATAAAAAAAAATATTTAGCACTTTTGCAAAATAATTACCATTGTCTTGTGTGCTTGTTATTAAGCTTTATTTGACTCTGTTTAGCATTTCACTTTCTTGTTCATTTGGGAATTGAACAATACTGAAGATGGGTTTACGAAGGTGTAATAGATGATCCTTACGGTGAATTTTTCATCGCAGAGGATAAATCTCTTCAAAAGGTAGATCAAAATCTTTTATCATTTATAACAGCCCAAAATATCAAAACTTGTTTTTCATACGGTCTCAGTTTAAAATTCTCTATAGGAGAGTCTCACTCAAGATTATGAAGCTAAGTATTGGCGACAACGTTACAGCCTCAAAGATGGAATTCCTAGTTTCCTTGCAAATATTGCGGGGACAATTTTGACGACAGGAAAATATCTAAATGTCATGAGAGAATGCGGACATAATGTCCAGGTTTGTCACTGTTATGTTTGTACTTTGCATGTACTATATAAAATAAATATTTGTTTTTTTCAACCCTTAACATTGTATGTTGCTTATTAAACATTTTATTGTTGTAAAAGTGATTTCTTCACTAAATGTAATTACTTGTTACTTTAGGTCCCTCCATCAGAAAATTCAAAACTAATGAGTTTTGGCTCAAATCATCATTATCTTGAATGTATTAAGGCTGCTTATAACTTTGCAAGCGGTGAACTCTTGAATCTCATTAAGGATAAGGTGAGTTTGAATATAAATAAGGTGATAAGTTTCTCAGCTTATATTCTAATACTTTTGCAATAGTTATTGTTAAAAAATCCTAGTTCTGATGGTAAATTTTGTTTTTGTTTAGTATGATCTAACGGGAAGGCTGCGTTCTATAAAACACTACCTTCTTCTTGATCAGGTATGATCATGATCATTTTTGTTAATTTTGGAGACACCCATTAGCTATGCTGGAAAAACAAAAGTGACATTAGTGTTTTTTTAATTTTATTTTCAGTTGATATATTTTCACTAATAATTACAAAAATGACATTTTTTCACTTATTTTCATTCGCAAATTCTTGAAAATATAAAATAAAGAGACAATTTTGTAATTATTAACATGAAATATCAATTGAAAATGAAAAAAAGCAAATCAAATGCACCCTAAGCATAACTGGGTTATTTGTATTTTCAATGCAGTTTTGGATAGAACAGAACGATAAACATAGTTCTAAATGCTGATGTAATGTTTGTTGCTTGTACTTTAGTTTTCTAAACAAATTATACGAGCTGAATCTTTTCTAATAGCAATAGAATTTTGCATCCTTGCTTTATGATCATGATTCATGAGATTAATCATGAAATTCAGTAATTAGATGGATTTAAACTTTTGATGGGGATGCAATTATGATTTGCTAATTTTTGTTGGCTAGAAGAAAATAGAGAGGGCTATAAGATGGAAAAGGAGGACTTAGGAAACTAGGAACAAAATAGCTGGGATAATTAAGAATCAAGCATAATTTTTTTGGCTCTTGACAGTACCTAAGGTTATCAAGTTGAATATCATATTCTTGGGGCTTTATGGAACCGTTGAAGATGGCATTATGATTATGTTAATGATAATTACTATAGGCACTGTCATTTATAGAGGTTTCTTGCAACTAACAAGTCAATTGAAAGGAAGGAAAAATACAGTGGAAAAGCATTCAGAAGCATTAATACTTGTCTATTTTGGAAATCTTTCCAATTAAAGTTACAATGATTCCCACTAATCATAACTCATAAGATCATTTCTTGCATGAGCACATGATAGGCCAAGTTCTGACTTAGGAAGTTACAATTTTTGTATTAGGAACTTATTGCACAATTATTTTATATTAAATTGGAATTAGGCAGTTATATGTTATGATGTAACATTTGTGTAATTAAAATGGAAACAGGAGACCTTTTCTCAAATTAAACTCCCCTTTATGTATCTGTATTCTATGTAAGATATTGTGTGCTGGAAAAAAGATTTTACAAAATAGAAGTCTTTGTTTTGAACTTTCTGAGTTTTGGGTGTTTGATGATTTATTCATTGGAAGAAAATGTTCTGCTGATTTGACAAAGGCAATGTAATTGTATGAGTAAACCCTCAAATTAGTCCTAAGATTGTATCAGTTAATCACTTTAGTCCCTTTTTAAAATTTACTCCCTAATTTTGTAAAAAGGCACTCTCCTTAGTCCTTAGGCCTTTTCTATCTCATTTTTCACTGACATTAAGGACTACAATGAATGACTACAAAGTCAGGGACTAAATGAGAATCTTTAAAAGTCAGGGACTAAAGTGATTGACTCCAAAGACTAATTTAGGGGCTTATCCATAATTGTACAGATGCATATCAAAGACTGGTTTTCTTCTTCCTTGCGGAAATCAATTCCCAATGATAATGTACTCTTCAGAAACACCCTTTTTCTTGGCTTATACTCATTGTATTATAACATAATATTCATTATCACACAGGGTGATTTCTTAGTACATTTTATGGATATTGCACGAGATGAACTGGCTAAAAAGCCTGATGAAGTCTCAGTTGAGAAGCTGCAGGTATAGTAATGAAATATCCTTCAGTTTACCATAAAAATTTTATTCTCCTAGTAAATTTAAACTGGCAATTGTCTATTTTAATTTTGAAAGGGACCTAGATTCTAAGTATGTGCTTTTCCTTTTCTCTTTTCTTGTTTTTCCTCTCTGTTGTTTAGTCTCTTCTAGACCTTGCATTGCGTACTACAGCAGCTGCAGCAGATCCTTTTCATGAAGGCTTAACCTGTGTTGTGGCAAGTAACTAATTCAGCTTGTAAGAAACTCTTTCAGAGCTGTAAACTTCAGTATATTCACACGAGGCAAACATTTCACTTTCAGGAAAGATCTTCTCTGCTTAGAAGGTTGGGCACATTTAATGATCTTGAGGTTACTCTGAGAAATTCTGGTGACAATGATCTGGAGGAGCCTGTTAGCATCACTGGTCTTGAAACATTTTCACTAAGTTACAAGGTCTTTTCTTCTCTATAAGTTTCTCAGAGTCTTCCTTGTGTTTGCATCATTAATGCTTCTATTTTTGGTTCTGGTTTCAGGTTCACTGGCCACTGTCTATAGTGTTATCAAGCAAAGCCCTTATAAAGTACCAATTACTTTTTCGATTTCTTTTCCACTGCAAACATGTTGACCGTCAGTTATGTGGAGCATGGCAAGTACATCAAGTATGGCTACGAGTGCTGTTACTTTAGTTTACTTGGTCTGTTGTGTTCATCTTCTTTCATATCATTTTGGTACTATATTGTAGGGAGTTCGTGCTCTCAATACACATGGAACTGCTATCTCCAGATCATCTCTTCTTTGCAGGAGCATGCTTAAATTTATTAATAGCCTTTTGCACTATCTGACATTTGAGGCAAGCTTTATTTTTCTTTGACGTTTAGAGTTGGGTACAAGTGTGTAGCCTTTTCTTCTTTTCATACATTTGGTGTCCAAACTGTGACTAATTGAGCAATTAGGTGGATTTTTGGTATATGACTATTTTCCTTATTTTTTAGGTTATTGAACCCAATTGGCATCTGATGTATAACAAACTTCAGTCAGCAAAAAGCATAGATGAGGTAAGTTATTGTGGTCTTACATTTTCAAAACTGATGCATACCACATGTTATGTACATAATATTTTTTTTACAAGTCTAAGATTTTGTTAAAATGAAGTACATACTTTTGCCCATGTACAAAGATAGTAAAGACCAAATTGAGGTATGGGCTTTTAGTTCCACATTGGAAGTATGGGATTTTGGTGTAGAGTTCATAAGACTTTGGGCTCTTCAATTACAATACCTTTTTGTGGCGTGTTTCTCTCAAGGTGGTCATCAATTGGTGTTAGAGTTTTCACTTTTCACCATATCACTTAGCTGTAAATGAGTGGCCCGAGTGTTGATGCTGGCATTGCAGTGTTCACCTAGGAGGCAGGCTAGTGCATACTGCATAGTCATCCCTGTGTGGGCACTAGGGCTGTGGAGTGTGGTGGAATGTTAGCATCCAATTGCAAAGCATGTGGGACTTGAGTTCCTCATTGGAATTATGGGATTCTGGTGCAGAGTTTATAAGGCCTTGAGCTCTCCAACTACAGTTGCTAACTTTTGTGATGTAGTTCTTCCAAGGTTCCTGTCTGATGCAAAGTTATTAGTATTACTACACAGTTAGAGATTACATGCTATGTATATAAAAATAATGTGTATGTCTGTCTTTTTTCTGTGTGGGTTTTATTTTTCAGCTGGGTGGGGTGGTGGATGCTTGATAAAGTCTGACATTTTCTGTCTGAAACAGGTTATACAACATCATGATTTTTTCCTTGATAAATGTTTGAGAGAGTGTTTACTTCTTTTACCTGAGCTGCTGAAGGTTAGTTTCTGTTTGTTGTTTGTTATTATATAATTTTCTGTTTTTCACTCTAATAGTTATGCAATTACAGTCTTATTGTATTACCTATTTCAAACTTGAAAACTAATGTCGCATGATAAAGGGAGTTTGGCATATGCATCAGTTGGTGACTGAAAAAGATTTTCAGCTCATTGTCTGGATCAGGCTATGAAACCTTAATCTCTTGGTTCTCAAATTAAAGACACTTTACACAAGAACCAAGATTATGAAACGCAAGATAATTCTAATTTGTGATAAAAACTAAATGAGAGGGTTTTTATGTATATGATAGTAATCTTGCTACACTATAATTTTTAAATTCCATATACTACTACAAGCATGTCTGGGAGTGTAGATGGCAAATGATGGACGTGTATTAACATGAAACTTTCAGGTTTGCTATTTACCTTGTGATACATGTGGACTTTGATAAATTTAATCAGAAATATGTTCTCTTGATTATTTGTTTTACATGATAAGGTGACTCGTCATTTTATGGTCAAAAGGAAGTACAGGCTGATATGTGCTATTTGTTAATTGGAAAGGTTTGTGATTTTCATGATTGGTTTTTCTCAAATGCAGAAGGTGGAGAGGCTTAAATCCATGTGCCTACAATATGCAGCAGCAACTCAATGGCTTATTTCATCTTCTATTGAATTACATAATCCAGTTGAACCTATTGATGATTCAAAAGGCTTGAATAAAGCCAAATGGAAATCAGGTCAGGTCCTGAAGTCAACCACCAGAAATGTGGCAGTCACCGATTCTGTCCTGTAAGTCCAAAATCAATACATTTGCCAAAAGTAATAATTTTATTTTATACTAATCATTTCTTGTCATGTGAAAATTCTGACCAAAATAAATAATTGCAGAAAATTTGAGAAAGAGTTTAATACTGAGCTTCAGAGTCTTGGATCAATCTTGAGTAGTAACTCCCAGGCAGAGCCATATCTGTCTCATCTTGCACAATGGCTTCTTGGTGTTAAAAATGTAAAGAATGGTTTATGATGGGTTTTAACTTGGATTTAAGCAATTATGCACAAGGAAGTGTGATTTTCAAGTATAGGTGTTATTGACATTCTCACAAGGTTGTGTGTGTACCTATGTTTGGGAATTGAGAATAATTTTATTTTGTTTCCAAGTGTTTTCTGATACGTTTTTGCTAAAATTTGCTTAGCAATTCATGATTTTGCCTACGAAGGCAACAATTATTTGGGTCCTGTGGTTTTCTGCTTGGTAGATAAGATCTTACTAGGAATCATTAGTTCTCATTGAACTATTCCAATTGTTGATAACTTTTGCTTCAGCCTGTGTTGTAAAGGACACATTACTTAATTTAGTTTAGTCTTTGTAAACATTATTGGTTTTTCTTTTTTTACTGAATAAACATTATTCGTTTTTATGTTAGTCCTAATGCTTGAGGGCGAGCCCTGGTGCAGCGGTAAAGTTGTGCCTTGGTGACTTGTTGGTCATGGGTTCGAATCCGGAAACAGCCTCTTTGCATATGCAAGGGTAAGGCTGCGTACAACATCCCTCCCCCATACCTTCGCATAGCGAAGAGCCTCTGGACAATGGGGTACGAATAAATAAAAAAAAATGTTAGTCCTAATGCTTCTTTTTTTTAATTGTAGTCCTTGACTTTTTGGTTATTTCAGCTTTTAATGACGACTAAGTATCAGTAAGGATTAATGTTAAAAAAAATATTATAAGGACTATTTTTAAAAAACGGGTTTTCACAACATAAAGTATGTTGGGTGAGTAAAACAATGAGTATAATTTGTTGCGTACCAGTTAAGTATTTTCATTAGACTATTACATTACAATTACTGTTAGACAAATAAATGCACATTATACATATAATTTCTTAAACTTTTAATAAATAATTATGATTAAATATATTTTTAGTCTCTTAAATGAGAGTCATTTTTTTAGTTTTTCAAATTTGAAGTTTTTTATTTAAGTTCTTGAAATTTACAAAATATTTTTTTAGTCCTTTTGCAAAGTGAGTCAAATAATAAATAAAATATTCATATTTTTTGGCATTTTTTACCGTAAGAATTTATTTTTTTTATTTTTATCTTAAAGTATATATTTTGATGGTTTTAAACTATTAAATTAAGTCAATAAAACAAAAATTAAAGCAAATTTTAAAGCTATTGTGTTTTTAAATTTTTTACTTATTTGATTAAGATAGTTTTTAACCTCTAAAACCATGCTTTAAAATTCAAAATTAACCTCTTAAAGCATACTTTAAAATAGAAAATAGAAAATCAAATTCAGATGATGAAAAGTTACAAATTATGAATCTCTTATTTTATTTTTGACTCATAGTGTGGAGGACGGAAAAAAATATTTTATAGATTTTAATGACTAAAAAAATAATTTTAAATTTAGAGGATTAAAAAAATTCAAATTTAAATTATTTGACTCAATTAGATTTTACCTTTCAATTTAAAATGTGTAATTTTAATTTCACTAGTTTTTTCTTCAAATTAATTAAAAGTAAATTTTGTCCTTTCTATAACTATTCTAATTGATGCCTTCAATTATTATTTTATGCGTAGATATTTAGATGTTTATAATGGATTTGAGATATAAAGTAATTACAAAAAATTTAAAATGAGAATTTACAGCAAACTTCGTAAATTTGAAAGATTGTATAAAAATGTGGTGTGATATTAGAACTTTAAGTGAAAAAAAATAACTTTTAGTGAAATTTGATTAGTTTTTCCGTTAAAATATTTTTTTGACAAGTCCGAAAATATGAAAAAAATGTAGAGAATGCTAATCTATAGACGAATACGTATAAGTAAGCAATTTACCTTTTTAAATAACTTATTTTGTTAACAGAAAGATGAAAGAGTTTTACTCTATTAATAAAATAGACTTAAATATATTTTGTATCCTTGATATATATTTGAATTTTGCGTTTGATCCCTGATAAATTTTTTCTTCGCATCTATTTTCTAATATTTAAAATTTTTTATTTTAGATCCATATCGTTAATTAAATGATGTCGTGTTAAATATTTGATAACGTAATTTGTGATGGCTCAAAAACCATTAGTATTTATTTCAAAACATATCTCATTTCTGTTTAAAAGAAATAGATCTCAATTTTTTTTAAGAGAAGGTCCTCACCTTCTCCCTCCTCTTCTGCGACCACCTCCTTCTTCGTGCCACCACCTTCATCCACTCTTGTGTCCTTTGCATTTTCGTTGGCGCCGATCCATGGTGGGCTCCCACTCCACCACCATCATGGGCTTTCACCACCGTAGTAATCTTCTGGCACCGTGATGTTGAAAGTGGAGACATCGAGTGGAACAGTGTGTCAGTGAACATCTTCGAGTGGAGCATTTCGACGAGCTTGAGCTAGTTGGCTTCGATGAGGAGGTTGAGGGCAACATTGTTGAAGCGCATGTCGAATTTGACAGCAAAGTCGCACTCCATGAGGAGGAAGAAAGGGTTGATTTTGGTGTGGAGGTGGTGGGAGGTGGCATAGGTTTCGAGGAGGATGAGTGGTAGGAGGTGGGAGCTGGTGTGGCTGAGTTGGCAAAGGAGCTCGTGGAAGACGGAGGGGTGGGTCGAGTAGTTGGGTTGGGTGAAGGAGCAGTTGGGTTGGCGATAGAGAAGGTCGAGGAGTTGGGAGGGGGATAAGTCGAGGGGGAAGGGGTGATGGGTGGTGTAACACCTCATTTTTCGTAAAATAAATTAAAAAAAATATTTTATTTAAAAATAAATAGAATTTTAGAAAAATAATAAGATTTTTTGTAATTAAATAAATAAGGAGAAATAATTTTATTAATTAAAATAATGATTTTAAGGTAATTAAAATAAATATGTTCTTAGAAAATAAAAAGAATATTTTATTTATTCATTTGATAGGAAGTAAAATAGGGTTTCTTTTTATAAAATAATATAAAAAATAGAGTAAATAATAGACTGAATATCCAGCTATAAATAGAAACATATTATGTCACTTTTTACATTTATAATACATCTCTCAAATTCTTTTTTTTTCTTCTCCTTGTCCAAAACTCCCTCTTTTTCCCGCATATACTCATATTTGTCTAAGTAAAACTATGATCCGGAACACGTTAACTGTTGGATCATCGTGAAATTTTAACACCTGGTTTAGAACGCATTTTCTCACATAACCACCATTGGGATTTAAAAAATAATACGTGTGGTGAGAGAAATGTTTTTCGCACGAAATTCTCTTTTTCCTTATACACCTAAACTTGTCCGAGTAAAACTATAATACTAGACTTCTTAACCGTTGGATCATCGTGAAATTTGAACACCAAGTTTGAGACTCACTTTCACACATCCCTACTGTTGGGATTTAAGGAATAGTGCTTTTAGGGAGAGAAATGTCCCTCACAAGAAGACAATAAAATGGAGGCTTCAATCTCTTCTCATTCTCTCTAATGCTTGAAAACCCTAACGGAGCAACCAAAGGAAAAAATTGAGGAATCTTAGAGAACTGCTAGAGATGTCACTATCACTCCTATACTACACACATGAACCCGCTTAGAGGTAAGGGATGAGTTTATCACAATTGGGGTTATAATGAACATGTGTAGGGATCCTTAGAGAATCAAATTGTAATTTATTTTGGGATGTTTATTGTATTTTGATTCTTCCTTTACAATTATAATTACGAGATTTTTGTGTTTGATAGGACCATTGATGTTCTGATGCAAATTAATTGATAAAATTGAGTGTTCTTGGTGTTTTCATATTTTTGACTTATGATTTTTGATTCATTTGATTTTGATATGATTATGTGAAATTTTTTAAGGAGTTTAATCATATGAACATAACATATTAATATTATTATTGTGTGACATGTATATAATGGATGAGACGTGATAACGTGTTGTCTTGAAATTATGGAAGTGCGATGAACTCTATGTAGTGACAAGTTGAGTGTGTGTTAAATTGTGAGATCACACATGCGTATTGAGATGTTGTGTGCATTGAGTTGTGAGTTATGAATCATACAATCACATGATTGTAAAACCTTTTAAGGACAACGAGTTAATACGCGATGGGTATTGTGATGGGATCCACTATGGGAGTATGATGGGTTTAATCACTTTGAGGCATGACGAGTTAAAATTATTTTGAAAATAATTGAGGAATCGTGTATTTTGTACAGTTCATAGATAGAGTCTGTGTGCTAAAATGTTTCCTAGGTTGGACCTAAATTAGGAGGGAGAGGCTCTCAAGGACTCTTCGGAGTCTAGGCCTTGGGGGTAAATACACTCGATTTGAGTGCTCCTTTAAGCATGTGTCAATTTCACATGATTGGAGCATTCTCACAAAACAGTGTGACCCTGATTGATCTCCCTATGATTTTACCTAGTGAAGGTGACTTGACTTACCAGTGTGTGGTCGTCTTATCATGTGCTCCTGGTCGCCCGACGAGGTTTTTTACCGACATGATACCACATTGCATATAAGATCGAGTCTTAGTATATTTGTTGCATAACGCTTGTGTATTGATCGATATTGATTGATTGAGTGATATTATGTTTTGATCCTTGAGTACGTAAATGATGTGAAAATGTGAGACGTGTGATGTTGAGATATGATGTCACGTGATAAGTGTCACATGATAAGTAGTGGAATGGCGTGAGTTATGTTTAAGTAAGTTGTATTTCATTTATATGATATGTATATCTATGTTATTTCATTTATCTCTATTAATTAGGAATGTGATAACTGACTCCATGTATGTTGTTTGTGTTGGATCCTATGATGATCTCAAAATTTGTGTTCATGGGAGTAGATGGTTAGGTGGATGACTATGGAGAATCTCATGTTAGAGGATGCTGAAACACAATGCTTTGATAGGATGTGACATTGTGACATGGGTTTTTGTATTATTTGCATAATGTTTTGAGCATGTTACTTTATGTTATTTCATTGCTTAACTTGTTTCCTTTTGTAAAAAAAAATTGGATGACCTTGTTTTGGTCTAGAGATGTTTTCATACCCTTATTTGATAAATTTTTAATTTGATGATTAACGCGAATGTGAACCTTTTACCCACGTAAAAACTCCTTTATGTTTATTGAATAAAATCATTTTAATTAATTATGCATTTTCATGTATGATATTATATAAATATGTATGTCAGGATAGAAGATGTCATAAGTGACAGAAGTGGAAGATGAGAGCGTGCGAAGGAGGAGATTCTCAATGTTTGATTTATTTATTTTTCATTTTAATTGATTTTGAAACAAATACGGATGATTTTTTGAGATATCACAATTCACATTATCAAATATTTAACAAACAGGTCATTACTTAACAAACAACAATGATCTAAAACAAAACTTTTCAAAAAATAGGAAGGAAAAATTTATCAAAGATTAAAAACATATTTAAGCTATAATAATATCTATTTAAAACTTTCATTGCATTTAGAATACTATTTTTCTGAACATGCTTTAGAAATAATGCATAATAATTCATAAAAAAATAAAAGTATGCTTAACTCGTTTCTGGTTAATACTGAATGTTCAGTAGCGTTTTTTTTTCTTCTTTCAAAGTGGATATGGAAAAAAGCACTCCTCATAACTGAGGTTCCAAACTTGCAAAAAATAAAAACCTCACTATTTACATAGCTGCTTGAACAAAATTTGCTTTGAAACCATTAAATTACCTAGTGTCATACATTGATCTTTTGATCAACTAAAAAGAGTGGTTCAAATATATGTATATATTAAAAAGAAAAAAACGGTTTCACTCGAGGCATATATTTACATGTTCCCATTCTCATCTATTGATGAATCAGAGGCAGAGTCATCTAGTGTTGAATTTGATGTAGTCTCCAATTGACTCCCACTCTCATTATCTGAAGTTCCCACTGTCCTTTCTTCACGAGGGTGTTTTAGGCACCAAGACATTATACTAGCCGTTAGTGTAAGGATCATTTTTTGATTCACCTGAAATTGTGTAACAGCATTGTCAATTTGTCATAAAGTAAGCTTGGCAAATAAAAAGAATTTAATTGGAATACATTAACAATGTAAAATCTTTTTTCACTCTCGTCAAAATCACAGCTTGTCGTACAATTAAAAGAGTAATTTGATAGGACAGTGTAAAGATTTCTAAACTATCAATCAATTAGAAATCATTCAAAATGTATGTTTTAAAGTAACTATTATAAGCATTAACAATTTTACTATACATGATAATCTGTGATTGGATAATAATATAAAAGAGCCTTACATGCATTTGAATTGAATCTATTACAAAATATTGACTTTATAATAATTACTATAATCTAAGGATGATTTCTAATTAGTTGACATAGTTAGAAACAAACAACATGGGTTAATGAATGCTATTTGACTTTTTTTTAAAGAAATTCCCCAAAAGCTGTATAAAGCTGAAAGTTGAAACCACAACTGAATGTTTCAGAAGTTTAGTTAATAATAGTAATAGTAATAATTTTGGTGCATATCAAAGAAAAGCGCAAGCAACATTAGTAGTGATTCCAAATTACCTCAGTGATGTCTTCAGGAAGCAGGAATATAGAACATCCAAGCTTTCTTGCAATACTGATAATGTAGGTGGCATTCATTTTTTTCTCTTGGTCTACATGAAGCATGTAATACAGAAGTTATAAGTGAGGATTTTCAATTACATACAAGTCCACACATCAGTTATGTAATTGAAAGTGAAAGACACAATCTTGTAGTTCATTCCGTGTGGCAGCCAAGAGATAACTTCAGCTTAGCTAAAGACAATTTCCTGATTTATATATTACATTAATAAATTTTGTCAAGAACATATGATATATAGCAGAAAACCAAAACAGACAGATTATTTTATCTGCCAATCAAACTTTTCAAAACTGGGTGTATGCTACTCAATTACAATAATGGTAAATGATGATTCACTTATATTAAATTATATTATACAGTGGTTTAATCATGAAAGAGTAAAGAGAAAGCATAACATACCGGTTACTCCTTTGGTTACAAGACCCCAATTCACAGCTCTAGGCTGCACTGAACTAAGAAGCTCAAGGAAAAATATTCCATCGGATAAACTTTTATCCTGAAATTTGAAATTGTAATACTTAATTAAGTAATGAACTTATTTTGTAATCATTTAAACCAGAACACATGGCACACATACAAGTCAAAAATGAAAAATGCAACATCAATACATAGAATATTTACAAGAAAAGAAATATACTGGTTAAACAAAATTATTCTAAATACTTGGCAAGGCTATCGTGTGATTTCAATATTAAACAAGCCAATTAATCCAAGCGATTAGATTATAGTACGCTGAAGGCTAAAAATGCTGTTTCAAGAAAATTCAGATTCTGTAAAAGAAATAACGTTATCTAAGACAGTATTTCAATGTATGTTCACTACAAAATACAGATAAAATCATATGCTTAAGCAATTTTTGTTTGTTGCAATATGCTACAAAAATTGTGTTTGGCAATTTTACCAATCCTGCTATTCTCAAGATATTTTTTGTGCTAATTTGGAATGCTCCTCCACAAATCAAGCATCAAATTCAAAATTTCACATTCAGCATCAACATAATTCCATTGTAGTATTCACAATAGAATACTACAATGTCGCGTGATCCAGTAGCTGAGTGAGAAAAGAGTAGGTTGTTGTTGTATGGATCACTAAATACATTTTTCAACCTTACCAAATGCCAATTAAAATAGACATTATTAACAAAGAAAATGTGGCCAAAAATCTAAATTAATAAACAGATGCTTGAGTGAATGGACTGTACAATTTCAATACCTTAAAACTGTCCATGCGGCTTTGGCTTCCAGAGCTGCTAACCTTGCTGTTGGCCCACTCTAAAATATCAGCATCATTTATTTCCTTCCCTCGAGAATGAAATCTCAAGTTCTTGAGAAGTTGTAGGATATTGTATCGCATCAATTGCCACAGATAAGCTAAAAAATAATCAAATAGTATTTGATTTAGACTCTTTATGTGGGATCATTGAATTTAATGGAGTATGCTCAATAGATAAATTGATTTACTACAACTAGGTAACAGCACATAATTTGGAGGTCAACCTACCTAGTATTAATTTTTTATTTCCCTGCACAATGTCATTTCCAGCAACATTTACCAGCGAAAATTTAATCTGTTTCCCTATTTTCACAACTTGGTTGCAGTTCTCTACTTTTCTGAATGGCATCTTAATTGGAGGTTTGTTAGCAATCTTCCAATTGACAATCCCTGGTGACACCTTGTCAAGAGTCTCAAGAAGAACCCACCTGTAAAGAAGCAACATCATCACAACTCAATGGAGAATCAAAAGACAACAAAGCCTTATCCCACTAGGTCAGGTCAGCTACATAGAGCACACAACATCATTAAGTTCATTTAAAGACCAAAAAAGATAAAAAAGAAAAAAGGAAGCTATCTTGAATCACTGTGTTTTCTATATGCCAGAATAATTTCAACATAGCAAATGAAATTTAAAGGAATTACATTAGTTAACTAAAATATGAAATGTAATGTGAATAAAAATAAAAAATTTCAATTAACTATAGTTTACTAGTAGTTTTTTTTTTGGTGCTAGTTTCCTAGTAGTTTCAATTCTATACAAAAATGCTTTTGACAAAACCAGTTCAAGCATAATATAAAATGTAAACAAGAGAACTAGTAAAAATGTGAGATATTCACCCATTTCGGAGATCCTCAAAGACATTGTTGATATATGTTGAATTTCCAAGGCTATTCATCCATAGGCGAAATGCTCTTTCTTCTCTAGAGTCTTGGGTGTCATCTGGAAATGTCTCAAGGAGAGACATTTGTTGTTTTGTCTGGGCTGAAAGTCCATTCCTACAAGAGGGAAATTGAGTTAGCTTCCATATATATCTTAAAAACCAAAAGAAAAGTTGGGTGTATTCAAACTTATCAGACCTTAACCACAATTTAGCTAAGGTTTGATATTTTACTAAAGACTATTTTTTTTGTTAAGTACAGCATATTAGCCAAATAGACAAGTCAATAACAAATAACCACTGATAAAAAAAAATAGTTAATGAAAGCCTGGAATTATGTTCCATTTTTTATTTTGGATTTATCTATCCACATCCAAAAAATGAAATGTTCTAAATGTTTAGATGGTGGTTATTCTCACCTGTGCTGGAAAATATGTGCAACAAAGGCAAGATTAAGATTTGGTGATCCTTCCACTATGTCTCTTGCAGTTAAGTATCGCTTGCAACCCATCTTATCAGCATGTTCAAGAACTAACTTTGCTCTTTCAAAGGGATTTTTAACTGCCAATGTGGAGGGATTGGTGTATTCAGGTGCCAGAACATTTAGAAGGTGTGCATAAGCCTCAGCATCCTGCAGGGTCAGAACCATAGAAGTGCAATAAGCAGCTATTTACAAGAAATGCATTGAGAAGCTTAGGTTAAAATTAATACCTATACTGACTAAACTTGTAAATTTCCTGTACTTCCTATGACTTAAGAGTTATCTATTTTTCAACTTGAAAATGAAGAAAAAAAAATTGGATAACAAAATAAAGATTCCTAAACCTGACAATAGATGGATACAGTATAAGTGGACTACAACTAAGGCAAGTTTTACCTACAATGTCAGGGTTTGAGTCTAGGAGTCGCCAATCTAGTAAGGCTTTATCTAACGGTTATGTCTGTGGGGATACTGAGCAAAGAATAAGTAACAAATATTCCTACAAAAAATGAGTTTTTTTTTTTTATAATCCTAGTGTCTATATCCAAACAGAGGTATTGGCACAAGTGTTCAAGCCGTATAGAGGTGTTGGCTCAAGTGTGTAAGCTGACAATTATTTTTTAATTGGACAAATAATGAGGAGTACTCGACATGTGTCGAATAGATATTAGGAAAGTGTTGGAGTCAAAAACAATCAAACATTACAACACTTCAAACAAGAGAGTGTCTTCACTTCATGGATCAAATGATCAAATTATTATTCCAGAGGAAGTGAACAAAACACAAGTTTTGCATTAGGATTTGAGATAGTACTGAATGAACAGTGTTTCTAATTGTCCATAGCAAAAAATAGAATATAAATACATTTACTTTTCACCAAATTACGAAAAACTCAGTTACCTTCACATCAGAGGAGAAGTTAGTGACAATCTTCTTGTACCCTGCTTTCTTCAAATGGAAATTCATCCACCTTAACAAGATTTTTTCTGGGGGTAGATTCATCAACTCTTCCATATCCTGTTAATTTAAAAAAAAATAAATGAAGACAACATATACAATAATTAATGGAAATATGAAGAGATGACGAAAGAAAATATTTACCTTACTATCATCAAGCAACTCAAGCAGCTGAGGAGTTTTCTTCAAATCGAGGTCCGCCAATAATTGTATCTAATTTATCACCACCATTAGGAATGTCAAAAGCAGGCACCACAAATTGCAACATGCATTATGCAGTAGTTACCATTAATTCCATTAACCCAAAAATTATATTAAATAGCAACTTTCCAGATTTATTTGTTGGATCTGACAAATGTTTTTACAAATCTAAACCAAAAGGCCATAAACTTGTGTATAATTAATGATTGTTTACCTTAATAATCTGAGAAATCACCCCAAGCACCAGATGACGCTGAAATGAGAACAAAAACATATTAGATACCACTTCATGTGAAATTGACTACCATGATCAAATACTAATGCACAAAAATGACTAGGTAAAAAAAATCTCAAGAGATATCTTGATCAACTCACTTAAACTTCGTAAATATCACAGATAAATCTTGACCCCCTTTTTTCACATGCATCATGTTTTTCACTTGGCAAACATCTCAAACACAATTGTTCATAAACCAGTTCAACATAGTTTAGGCACATGTGTGACTTAACCTAACTTTTAAGATCTTTAACCATTAGGCACATAGGTCTCTTAACATAACTTTTAAGCTTTTTGGTTCAAGAAAACTTCATACTTGAATCTACAGTTGGTCTGTATCTATTTTAAAGCGAACTTAGATTATGCTAGTAAAGCTGATGTACAGCAAACAAGATTAAATTTAATAATGCAGAAACTTCCTGAGTCTAATATAACAGAATACTATTAGTAATTGCCATCATAATATCCTATTTCATGTGTAGCATTTTCAAAAGAATAGAGAAAGGCAGTGACTGTAAAAAAATGTATCATGTTATAAATATACTTTACCAGTATTTGGAATCATTTAAAAAAGGGGGTAACTTGATTGAGAATTACTTTGATCCAGAAATAATCAAATTTGACCAGATTTCTTTGTAGTATACACAACTAAAATTAAAAAAAAAAAAAAAAAAAATTCTTATAACTTTCTGAACAAAGGATTTGATTTTAAAATAAAAAAATTCCTATTTCATAACTTAACAAAGGATTTCATTTATAAATTAAATTTAATCTTAAATTTTGTTGTTCTGCAGTGTACACGCCCACAATAATTCTGCTTTTATGGGTGGAAACTTGAATGCCTACAAGCATACCCTTCCTTCAATGAAGTCCTGGGTGCCAATGTTGACTACTGTACATCCAATTGCTTTAGCAGAGTTGAGGCAAAGTGTGTGATTTTCATTCCTTTCCCATGGATTGAGTATTTTTTTTGTATTGATCGCCCGTTCGTCAATGGTCCCCGGAACTGCCACATTGATAAGCTTGCTGCAACAACATGTAACTATTTTTAAAACAAAATTTCCAAGAGCAGTGGATATAGTAAACCAAGTGAAATGAACAGTACCAAAGAAGAACACCATCTTTTGCAATTTCAAAGAGCTCATTGGTTGAAGGGTCAATAGGAAGATATTTCTTGAGGAACTCATCTTGTGCTAGATAGTGATTTATATGTGCTACATATGACGCTTTCTCAGATTCACTTATTGTGTGAAGCAATGTGGTTGTAGCTGCCTTGAGGAATGCCAACGAGTTCTTTGGACTACTTCCGGTTCTAGAATTCACAAATGTTTGGAGTTTCAAATAGACCTGCCATCATTATGTCACAATTACAAGTAATCCTTGGATCAAAATTTGACTTGACCACAATAACTGATTGTTCAGTATGCGTCTACTATTTTTCTACTCTATACGTGATGAACCAGTTCCAAACTATATCCCTTATGCTGTTTGGTTACTGATTCAATTAATACTACACAATATATGGTTATACATTAAATACATTTACATAAGATGCAGGCATGCAGCCAGTATAATTAGAAAATTCAATGCAAATTTCAGCAAAATGAAGGATGAAAATGTACTTTTGAATTGAGGGAGAAAAAAAGGAGATTAAAAAAAAGTCAAAACATAGGAAGCATATCCTTTAAATGCTGTTTGGATTAGATTTTTATCAACAACAAAGGGTAAAATTGCACGGTTTGACACAATTCTACCAAAAGAAGATTTTTTTTTTTCATTCTGGCAAAGTGTTTGGGTTGGCAAACAAACTTGCTAAAAGTGAAGGATTCAAACAAGGACAATCAAAACCATATATACTTTTTCAAAGTATTCCCCTCTCTTAATTTTTTTTATTTTATTCTTTTTCAATGTACTTCAAAATAAAGAAAACTCTTCTAAATCAATAAGCCGTTCTTTGATTATTATCGGGGCTCTAAAGCAACAGAAACATCAGTTTCAAAATACTAATTGTATTCCTTTCTTACATATTCTTCTCCCACATTTGAATGATATTGAATAGATTTAAGATTGCCAAAAAGAAAACAGTAAGGGGGATCAGACAAAAATGAAAAGGAAAAAGGTGATGCATAATATAGATATAGAATTTCAAAAAACCCAAAAGATCCACT
The DNA here is from genome assembly GCF_000004515.6 of Glycine max. NCBI lineage: Eukaryota > Viridiplantae > Streptophyta > Magnoliopsida > Fabales > Fabaceae > Glycine > Glycine max. The sequence goes on along the minus strand of NC_016090.4, from coordinate 27,967,913 downwards.
ACCATCAGAAGGATGATACGTTAACAGATGATTAGCAAATCAAGATTACAAAACAAAACTCGCCTTGAGAAACAATTCAAAATCAACCTCCTCTTCAGTGTTCTGATACAAATCCTTCACACAAGAAGCTCTCTCTTCCTCACTCAGGTTCTCTCCCACCACCTTCACCCTTGACATCTTGGAAGCCAAATCCGCAATCACAAGCCTCCCACTTTCCCTTCTCATGCTCATGAACTACACAAACACAAACACATACCAATCACACACTGATCATAACTTGACCCAGAAGCCCAATCAACAAAACAACATAAAAAAAATCCAATTTTTCAAAACATGAGATTCTAACATTTTCTAGCACATCCATCAATGGGATTGCAATTTGCAACCAAGATCAAATTCTTAAAAAACAGTTTGCAACCGTGATTTTGGCCACGACATCAAGGCTTTTGTGGTCTTCACAATCACATCGGTCGTATTTGTCTACAATTTCCCACAATATCAAAAACCATGACAAAGCTGCAACCGCGAACGCGACCCCAATTTAAAACCTTAACCAAGAGGAACTTACATGGGACTTTAAGCTACGAAGCTCCACTTGTGTGAACTGATTCTGAAGCCATGGATCGGAAACAAGAATCCCCCAATGACCAGACATGTCTTCAGCTTTTTCTGTTTCAACTACAAAATGAATCAATATGGGAAATGAAGAATAACTGAATGAGAAGAAGAGAGAAATATTACTAGAGAAGTGTATGTAATGCGATGTCAATGTATTTAATGTAACTATGTAATGCAATAATGTACCTATTTAACTAACACTTGCGTCTTCTTTTTTTTTTCTCTCTATCTCAATGTTTCTCTCTAACTTTAGTCTTAAAAAGGCTTCTTGAAGTATGGTGGTAGGAATGAAGAAAGGTGTGTGTGTGAAGTGAGAGAGTTGCCAATGCCAACACTATGGGACAGTTCAGAGCTGTCAGAGTTCAAAGTTGTTCTTTGAGAGAGAAAATTAGAGAAAATTCAAATTATTATTACAATAATGTCCTATGTTTGAACTTCCTAACATTTGGGGTGGGACCCTACTTGTTGCCCGTTAAAAAGACATTTTCAAATTTTCACTTCCAAGTTTAAACTTTGGTATGACTTACCAATACATAGCTGAATTGATACGAGAAAAAATTATCAGATTTCTTAAATAATGACTTAAGTTTGAGTTTTATAGGTAAAAAAAATATTATTATTAGAGAAAATTTAATTAAAATAATCAGGTAAATTTTTTAATAAAAATTAATTATTAATAAAATTAATAAATACTTTATATCGTTGTCATGGAAAAAAAATAAGATACTATATTATCATTCTCTTTTGTCCGGTTACATCTGGGTAAGTTGTTGTATTAATCTCAACTGTTCCAAGTGTCTTTTTTTAAGCGAAGTTACCGAACCTTGGAAGTTGGACATGTTGCTTTTTATGTTTAATTTCATATTTAATGATATGGACCATATGGTTGATACTTCCCACTAAATTTTGGACAACTAAACTTTAGTTTTTGGATTTATATTTGACTCTCATTAAAGTTTTTTTTTTATAGACTCATCGAAGTTTAGTTATAACAAAATTAGTGTGTGATTAATTAATTTCTTTTAAAATTACAATTTTAAGAGTTTTAAAATGAAAAAAATTATTTTTTTTATAAAAAACAAAGCTATATACAAATGTTAATTTTGGACACAGATGGTAGTTTTTGGGTTTAATTTTTTTTAAGTGGGTTTAAAAACTTCGTACCCCATTGCCCAGAGGCTCTTCGCTATGCGAAGGTATGGGAGAGGGATGTTGTACGCAGCCTTACCCTTGCATATACAAAGAGGCTGTTTCCGGATTCTTTTTTAAGTGGGTTTAAATATGATTTTTTTTTCTTTTGAAGTTTTGTAGTAAGGAAAGTAATGTATATTGACATGTAATCATGTTTTTAAGTATGTAGTCAATAATTTAATATATAGGTTTGTATGTATAAAATAAATCATATGCTGAAAAAATTAATTATTTAAATAAATTTCAGTATTTTGGAGGATTAGTTTTTAGTTCCAGCTAAAGAATATTTGGAGTTGAAAAACGAAAATAGTGTGTTTGAATTAATCTATTTTAAAAAATATAATTTTATAAGTTTTAAAATAAAAATAGTAATTAGAAAAGCAAAGCTATATATACAGTCAGATAATTCAAGCACCATATTACTTTTGTAGTTCATCGTAATTCGAGCACCATATTGAATTATTTTTATAATTATTTGTCATTTATCTTTCTTATCATGATGCCTTAAATTTATATTTATGCCAAAAGTTTAACTATTTTTCTTAAATGCATTAAATAAAATGAGGGTAAGAAATGAACTTAAAGTTTAATAAAAGCTGAGTTAAAACTATCTTTATTGTTTGAAAAACTTTCCATTTCATGACATAATAGTAGCACTTATTATTGTGAGTTGTTTTTAATAACTCTAGTGTTGCGTTTTTGTTTTATTTGAGTTTTATAATTAGGTTACTGAATTTTTAAATTGCTTTCGTCCTTAACCATATTTCTATTAAGTTCTGTTAAAGATAATACCTAACTAATTAATATTTTAAAACAATTTGGATACCTATTAAACAATTAAATTAATGACTTGATCATTCATTTATATCAAAATTTTCAATGAGATAAATGAAATTCATAACGAAAATATGTTTAAGGAAGATGATTTAAAAGTTAAAAGACCTAATTACAAACTTTTAAAATACAAAGACTTATTAAAAAAATTCTGAAATAGTTCAGAAACTTACAAATTAATTCAATCTTTAAATAATTGATACATAGTATCCTTTAGAATTTAATTAGATTTGAGATTTTATCAATAGAGCTAAAAATATATTTATAAATAACACAGTGATAGTATGAAGGTCTTTTACACTACTACACTAAATACATGTAACGTTGTCATTTGTATAACGGTTATTGACACTACTAGAAAGACGGAAATTTCGGACGAAATGAATTTTGTCTGAATTTTCAAAGACATTTCAGACAGATTTAATTTGAGACAGACTTTCCAATTTAGACATATTTTGTATCAAATTCATATCTATTCCGCTTGAAACTTTTGTGTCAATTTTACAATATGAATTTTTTTAATGAAATTTATATTTCTGAAATTTGTTTGAACCTAGAATTTGTCGGAAATTTGTCTGAAATTTAAACCCGTCCGAATCCATCTAAAACTTTGTTAGAATACATTATTGTTTTAAGAATTTTTATTTATTATATTATATACTTATATAACATATATAGAAAAATATATCTAAAAATCTAAATATATAATTAATATAAATATAAAATAAATTAATATGTGAACTACAATTTATAAATATAATATATTTACATTATGCTATTCTTTTTTATTTAATATGCATTATAATTTATATATATATATATATATATATATATATATATATAAAGAGAGAGAGAGAGAGAGATAATTTGTTACTAATAAGAATCATAATATTTTTTATTGAATTTTATCTTGAAAAAAAAATATTTTAGGAATATTTAGGATTTTTTTAAAAATTAAAATCTGAATAAATTTTTATTGATAAATTAAATTAATTTTTTATTTTTTTCAGAAGTGAAATTGCTTACATTTTTATAGTAATACATAACGTTTCATATCCCTATATTCTTATCTTTATTATAATCTATTTTATCTCATTTTTATATTTTGATTTGTTGTGATATTAATTATATATAAATACATTAATTATGTTTCTATTTTAGCTTATTTTTTATCAAATGTTTCTATTCTTACTTATTATCTTAAATAGTAGTAACTGTTATTATTCCTTTTAAAAATCTTAAGGGATGATCATAAGAACGTCCGCATTGTGTCTGAAGGAGAATTACCGCAAATCGCCACTCGAGTTAAGAAACTCGACAGAATCCAAAAGCATAATGTTCGCAAAATGTTTCTGGACATTTGATATGAATTTCTAGATGCATTTTCCAATTTTTTATATTATAAACTAATGCTTGTAGCATGTTTGTCTCCTCAAAGCCCCAAATTCAATGTCTGAACTCTTCTGAATATTATTAACAAAATCCTAATACATAGTATTATAAAAATTGCTTGAAATCTGAAAAATATATCATTAAAACCAAAAATAAATATAAACACTGATTTATATGTTTGCCCAAAGTTTGTATCAAATCTGTCTGAAAAATTTTCTGACGAAACTTCAGATGAATTCTTTAACTTGCATCGAGGATTTTCAGAAGGAATTAGTTTTTAGTCCGAAAATTGTATGAAAAAGTGTTTAAAATCCATTTGAAATATGTTTGAAAATTCATGTGAAAATGTATTTTTTTTATTAGTGTAAAAAATTAACATAGAAAGTAACACAATGATATTTTTGCAATTATATGCAAGTTGTTGGACATTTTAGTGTAATTGATCTCTTTATTATGTTAAAATAAGAGTGCACACTTGTTTTAATGTAATAACGAGATGTTCGGTTTAGGCAAATTTTGGAAGTTACATGAAAGTTACTAAAACTTCCATCAACGGTTGGAAGTTACTAAAACTTCTATCAACGACAGTTTTTAAAAAGAAATAACTTCCATCAACCGCCAAAAACCATCTATTCTTTGATCATAAATAATCATTCTGGTTCAGAAAGCATAACGGGTGACAAAACATACAAGACCAAAACAAAACTCTTGAATTATAATCTTCTGATTTTATCCGATTGAACAATTTTGGTTGAACCCCGAAATTTGATTCAATCTGAAAGTGTTATACACGACTTCAGATTTATCCAGTATCATCTCAATTTTCAAAATAACCAACAAAAGATTGAATCAAAGCTTTCGAGATGACGAACGATAGTTCGAAGATGACAAGCAAGTTTGCGAAGTTGGACAAGTTTGAAGGGCAGGATTTCAGAATATGGCAGAAGAAGATGCACTTTATCTTGACAACATTGAAGGTAGTGTATGTGCTGAGTACACTGATGTCGGTGTTTATGGAAGACGAAACTCTGGATCAAGCAAGGAAGCGTTCGAAATGGGAGAACGACGATTACATTTGTCGTGGACACATTCTGAACGGTATGTCTGACTCTCTCTTTGATATTTATCAAAATGTTGAGTCTGCTAAGGAATTATGGGACTCTCTTGAATCCAAGTATATGGCAGAAGATGTTTCAAGTAACAAATTCTTAGTTAGTAATTTCTTTAATTACAAAATGATTGATTCGAGGTCTGTTATGGAACAATATAATGAACTGCTGCGGATTTTGGGTCAGTTTACTCAACATGATTTGAAAATGGATGAATCCGTTGCAGTTTCATCTATAATTGATAAACTGTCTTCTTCTTGGAAAGACTTCAAGCATACCTTGAAACATAAGAAGGAAGAGTTGACTCTGGTTCAACTCGGTAGTCATTTCATGATTGAGGAGTCGTTGAGGGCTCAGGAAATTGACAAAGTCAATGATAAAAACGTAGCAGGTTCCTCTTCCGTTAATATGGTAGAGGAAAGTGGAACAGTTAAGCAAAATTACAATGCTAAAGGTAACAAACGAAAATTTCAAGGAAATAAGAACAAAGGTCCAAACAAACAGATAAAATTGTCATGTTGGAAGTGTGGGAAACCTGGTCATTTAAAGAGGGATTGTCGGGTGTTCAAAGGAAAGAACAAGGCTGGTCTAAGTGGGTCTAATGATCCTGAAAAGCAACAAGGTCAGATTGTAGTGAATAATTTTAATTCGAATACGAATTCAAATTATGTATCACTAATATCTGATGCATTCTATGTGCAGGATGATGACGTTGCTTGGTGGTTTGATTCGGGAGCAACAAGCCATGTGTGCAAAGATCGTCGTTGGTTCAAGGAATTTAGACCAATCGATGATGGCTCTATTGTGAAGATGGGCAATGTTGCAACTGAACCAATCCTAGGATTAGGTTGTGTGAATTTAGTTTTTACTTCCGGAAAAAGTTTGTATTTGGATAATGTCTTATTTGTACCTGGTATTCGTAAGAACTTATTGTCTAGTATGGTTTTAAATAATTGTGGTTTCAAGCAAGTACTTGAAAGTGACAAGTACATCTTGTCAAGACATGGTTCGTTTGTTGGATTTGGTTATCGTTGTAATGGAATGTTTAAATTAAACATTGATGTTCCTTTTGTTCATGAATCTGTTTGTATGGCCTCGTGTAGTTCTATAACTAATATGACAAAATCAGAAATTTGGCATGCTAGATTAGGACATGTTCATTACAAAAGAATAAAAGATATGTCAAAAACAAGTATGATTCCTCCTTTTGATATGAACATTGAAAAATGCAAAACTTGCATGTTGACCAAGATCACTAGGAAACCTTTTAAGGATGTTAAAAGTGAGACTAAAGTCTTAGACCTTATTCATAGTGATTTGTGTGATTTGCATGCTACTCCATCATTAGGTCATAAAAAATATCTTGTTACTTTTATTGATGATGCATCAAGGTATTGTTATGTATATTTATTAAATACAAAAGATGAAGCTCTTGATAAATTTAAAATTTATAAGAAAGAGGTAGAACTTCGTCAAAATGGGCTAATCAAAACTCTTCGTACGGATAGGGGAGGTGAGTATTATGATCCAGTTTATTTTCAATCTACTGGAATAATACATCAAACTACAGCTCCCTATACACCACAACAGAATGGTGTAACCGAAAGGAAGAATAGAACCTTGAAAGAAATGGTGAATTCCATGTTATCCTATTCGGGTTTAAGTGAAGGATTTTGGGGTGAGGCTATGTTGACAGCCTGTTACTTGTTGAACCGAATTCCTAACAAAAGGAATAAGGTTACCCCATATGAACTTTGGCACAAAAACACACCAAATTTAAGTTATCTCAAAATTTGGGGATGTAGGGCTGTGAGAACTCAGCATAATTTGGCCGATCATTTAACCAAAGGGTTAAGTAGAGATCTCGTGAAAAGGTCGACTGTGGGATTAGGATTAAAGTCCATCTGAAATCTCTTATGTTAAGATACCCAATTCCCATCTAATATGACATTAGGTGCTGAATTCAATGTGGAAAGCTTAACATGTAGAGATTGGAACACATCATCGAAAGTATCCCAAAAGGTATGTGTTCGGTTCTGCAAGTTAAGGAGGTTGAAGTATAACTTCTCAATGGTTCTTTTGAAAAATTGCATTTGCAGGTGCAAGAAAGAAAAGGACTACCTATATAAGCATGAAGTTTAGCCGCTTCAAGAAGCTGGGACTTGGCTTTGATATGCTTATGAAGGATAGGGACACAGGCTAGTAAATTAGTGTCGAGCAAGAGTAATGTTATAAACTATTGTGCAAATTATCTTCATGTATTCATTATGAATAGAAAGGGTTCAATCCTTAGTGACACCCTGATATTCGAATATTTGAAATGTGTAATTTGCTAAGATGAAATTCAATCGTCGCGATATTTCATCTATGCAGTAGTTTGTTGTATGTTATGACTTTGGTGATTTGATCGGTAATTACACTAAAATGGGGGAGGTTTGTTGGACATTTTAGTGTAATTGATCTCTTTATTATGTTAAAATAAGAGTGCACCCTTGTTTTAATGTAATAACGAGATGTTCGGTTTAGGCAAATTTTGGAAGTTACATGGATGTTACTAAAACTTCCATCAACGGTTGGAAGTTACATGGAAGTTACTAAAACTTCTATCAACGACAGTTTTTAAAAAGAAATAACTTCCATCAACCGCCAAAAACCATCTGTTCTTTGATCATAAATAATCATTCTGGTTCAGAAAGCATAACGGGTGACAAAACATACAAGACCAAAACAAAACTCTTGAATTATAATCTTCTGATTTTATCCGATTGAACAATTTTGGTTGAATCCCAAAATTTGATTCAATCTGAAAGTGTTATACACGACTTCAGATTTATCCAGTATCATCTCGATTTTCAAAATAACCAACACAAGTTGTTAACATCCGTTCCATAGGAATTGATGTAATGTAAGATATGAATTGTTAACATCAATTATATATATAGAAGTCAATGCATGATTTGCATTTTTAACATCGGTTCTATATTAATTGATATTGAATTTGTTTCTAAAACTTACACAATGTTTCAAATTCGACCATCTTCACTCATTGCACTCATCTTTTTCTCTCAAAATCGTTCTTTCTCAAAATCCTAACGTCCTTACCATCCACATGACTCCTCGCTCCAACACCTCCCTCTCTCTCAAAACCTTCTAACTAGAAATTCCTCTCTCTCAAAACTCTTACCCTTGCTCTTGTCATCTCAAAACCCTTACCCCTTGTCTAATGCAAAGTATAGTTGCTTCAAAATCTTAAAACAATTTTGCAAAACCTTTGAATGAAATATCAATTATATATACTTTTGTAAAAACACGTTTTTTCAAAACTCAAAATGAATATGAAGCAAGCCTAAGTAAATGAGAAGCAAAAAAAAAGAATACATCACACCTAAGAATTATATTGGTTCACCCCAACTTGGTTTATATCTAGTATACACTTGTAGGCTTTCTCCACTAAGATCAAGCACTCAACTTGTGGCATTCTTTCTTTTAAATCCTCCACAGGCTCCTACACTCAGTATTCTAAATCTCTATAAGTTGTGCAAGTTGCACTCAATATTCTTTGCTAGTTTCTACAGGCTAATCCACAACCTAATATTTTAAACCTCTACTGGTTCTACTTAGTATTCTCTAAGCCTTTGCAGGCTCTTAAACCAATATTCTCCAAGCCTCTATAAGTTTTACCTAAGTTTTCTTTCAAAAAGTCTTTTCAGATTTCACACCCAAAGTAGCAACTGCTACTTGACTCACACAACACTTATGTTCACACAAACTTCAAAAGCAACAATTAATCATTGTGGTAATTCTAAGGATTTCCCCCAACAAAAATAGATATGTCTCCTATGTTACCCGTACCATGTGGAAGTAACGACTTAATTTCAAAGAGTCATTTAGTCTGAATGCTACATGAAGAACATAAGCTAGATGAAGGAATGATAATTTGGACAAATTACACCTTTTGGGGTACCTTCTATTATGACTTCTTTGATGAAGGTGTTTACAGACACTCTTTCAAATTGGCTTCTGGCTCTAACATAAAGTATTTTTAGCTAAGAAGGATTCTTTTGATAACAGTAATTCTTGAGCTGACTCTTTATCTTACCCTCTTTATTTAACACTCTTTCCTTACTCTTTGCTCATTTGAATTTGCTTCATGATATAGCCTTAGAGCTAACAATTTCTAGTTGTTAGAGGTAGAATTCAAAAATATCAAATGTTGTATGAGTTGTCCAAGTTCACACAGCTAGCAATTAAATTTATCTTCTCCTCCAAGTCTTTTGCAACTTGAATTCCGATCTACTGGAACTGCATATTTTCTCTACTTTTTTCTTATACTCTCAACAAATTGCATATTTCAAATTTGAAATGTATCAATTGGTTCTTGTTGTGTGGTCTTAGAGGTTCCTTATGACTTATTGATATTTTTCATGGGATGTCTTCTAAAGATTGTTCTACAACATGTCTTCTAGAGATGCTTCTGATTACTGTAGTGCTTGTGCTTCAATCTTTGTCTTCTGATCGCTTGTTCTGGTAAGGACTTATTGATGTCTTCTACTTCCCTTCTTCTAAATTTCTTCAAGTTTTCTAGAGAACTTCCTACTTTAGAATCTATGCTTCAGTAGATGGGTGCATGCATTATGACTTGTAAACTTTATTATGCGCTTCTGAATAGTATAAACTCTTATGTCCTTATTCAATTGTTCAGTAACTCATCTACTGATGATCCTTTAGTCATGTGCAACTTCTAATATCTACCCCTTGATTAAAGCTACCCATTGAATCATGCTTTTGATCAAACACAACTTTTGATTAGCTCTCGCTTTGTAGTAGTTCTGCTTCTAATTATGCAAAATCTATGTCAAGAAAACTTCATCTATATGCCAACACTTTACAACTTTCTTCATGCTTCTGAATTAAGTCATGACCTTTAAAGCATATCTTAAAGCAATCATTAAAAGCTAAGTTCATATAACTTATGATTTTCTTCTTGAAAGTTTGTTGTCATTAAAACTTAAGTTTTTGGAGGACCTTTATTCAACATTCTCCTTGTACCACCCTAAAATCATTTTCCCAATATTTATGTAAATATGTTATTTATTATATATTTTTCCAACTTATTTTAAACAATACAAGTGTCATGAAATTGTTTCAGATCGCAGTTTGTCACCAACTAGCGACTATATGGTTTGCAACTGAAAAATTCGGTTGCAAATATGGTTGCTTATTTGGGCAACTGTTTCAGTTGTGGTCTGTCACCAACTTTTGTTGGTCTATGATTTTATTGTTATTCAGCGTTTTTCTAGTAGTGACAAATGCTTCTTTTCTTGTTTAATTTTTTTTTATCTTACTCCCCTTCAATCTGTATTCCCTTTCTTATTATTTTGGTTCGTGATATTCTTTCTTATTAGAGTTAATATACAGGAGAGTAGAAAAATTTATGGATTCTCATTCATCAAGCAAAACATGCCATGCATCAATGCACTTTATCATAACAAAATATTAGTAATCAAGACATACATCATAGATTGTATCCATTACAAAACACAAACTCCTACTTCTACATATGTGATCTACTTCTATTCTGCTTCTAATTCCTCTTCTTCTAGTCTCTTAAAATTCTCCCTCTTTTGTCATCAATCAAAAAAGAAAGAGGAACAAATATGAGGAATGTTTAGTCGAATTAGATTTAGGAGGAGTTTGGAGTGGTTGGACATATAAGTCTTGATAATGGAAAGGTCTTGCATGTGGAGCAAGATTAGGGAGAACTTCATTGTTGAACCAGTAGTAATATTGGTCTGGCCTCTTTGCCATCTGGATAATTGTATCATGCATAGAGTAATTGACTGCTACATATATAGGGTAATTTATTACAAATTTTGATTCTCTCCAATGCCCTTTTCTCTCTTTCTTGTTCAGCCAAATGTGTGAACCACAGGATTAACTAAAGGGTCAGATTTTACAAGGGAAAAAAAGAAACACAAGGCAATTAGATAATCAGTTCAGCTTAAGAAGAAAAGAAACTAAAAAAGATACACATAATTTATATATATATATATATATATATATATATATATATATATATATATAAAATTGATATTGTACTTTATAAATAAATAGTACACACATAATTTTGTTTGAACTGATTTTCAAAATTATATGTAAAATTCAAATCAGTGTAATTAAAAATTTTAGTTTTATTCTTTTCCCTTACTTTTTCTTAACTCTTTGATAAATTTTTTAATTTGCATCAACTTATAAATATTTATCTATTATTATTTTGGTGATGATAGTAATTAATAAAAATATAAATATAATACAAATTGTCAATTGTAAACATAAAAATATTATTTTAAATCTGAATGTTATAGGAACGTTCAGCCTTTTTTTTCCTTTAATTTTTTCTTAAGCTGAACTCATTGCCTAATTGTCTTGTGTCCCTTTTTTTCCCCTTTTAAAAACTGACCCTTTAGATTAATCCTATGGTTCACATATTGGCTGGAGAGAGGAGAGAAATTAGTGCTGGAGAGTGGAGAGGGTCTAGACTCTAGATCCATTTGATTACTTGCAATTGTAGCAGCTGCCATAATAAGATATCTGTCTTGGGGTAATCAATTTTAAAATCATTATTAACGAAAATTTACAGATTGTTTAGAAAATGTCAGTATATTCCTTCAAAAAAAAAAAAGAAAGTGTTAGAATTAAACACGTGATGTCTTCTCAAGAAATTTTAAATGGCTTATTGTGTGCTAGCTAGTAGATGCTTTTGCGATGAATATAGGAGTGACATATATCTCCTCTAAGTGTGTGATTTTAAGAAAGGACAAATAATCCTTGATATTATTTCTTATAAAAGCAATCACGTGTTACAAATTAGCATTTGAATATATTTTTTTTTTGTTTTGAGCCAAAAATAAAGGGTATTTCTTAACTCGATAGGTCAGAAATTAATATCGTTCTGACTCAAGAAAATTTTATATACAATAAAAATCAAATATAAATTTTCTTCGGATTACCATTTGAATATAAATGTACATAGAGTATAACGAACACAAATTCTCTTCGGATTACCCTTTGAATATAAATGTACATAGAGTATAATGTATAGGTTTTGATTTGACATTCATGAAGGAATTGTAACAAATTGAATATAGTTAATTACATTATTTGAAAGTTATTACTCTTAATGGAAGAGCCAATGAAGGATCAATTATAAGTGTCTAATTTATTTATTTTTGAAATGCAAAGAGAATATTATATTAAAACGCAACCTAGCTTTAAGACAAGTGGTGTTAAAACCAAGCCAAGGAGCATAAACAGTTTCAATTGCACAAGAACAACCGCATAAAGGCTGAAAAGCAAAAAACAAGCAGTGCAAAATGGATATATATAAAAAGGTCTATAGTCTTCTCTAACAAAAAGAAAAAGCGCTTTCTTTCTTTCTTTCTTTTTTTTCTACAATTGTAAGTGTTTTGTTGTAAGAGTACAAATTACCAGTGAGAAAACGTGAAGAAAAGTAATTGATTTTTTTTTTATCTGCAAAGGTAAAATATATTAACAGCACAAGCTGTGCCAAAGAAGTAATTGATATCATCATATCAATGGCTGGTAATGGATGTACGCTTCTAAATTTAGATTCCATTTACATGCATCGTTATTGAATGTTGTGTATATTATGTTATATATAAAATTATGTACCAAGGTTCTATATTATTTACATTTTTTCTTATTAAAAATAGATTAAGGTCCTGCGCCACCAATATGGCATTTGCATATTAGGTAAACAGTCAAATTATTTTATAAGAATTTTGACCAAGTTGAATTAATTAGTCGATATTAAAATGGAATGTAGTACGTGCTCCAATGTTTTTTTGAAGTAACTAAAATTTGGTGACTTTAAGAATCTAATTTTGCACTGCTATTATTTTTCAGAGTGACTGCATGTCTTGAAGTAGCTCTCAAAATATTAATAAATCAAGAGAAAGAAAAAATGTTGATCGGGATTAATTTGGTAGATTCTTGCATATTATTGCAGCATCATATTTGTTAGTGAAGGACTTTTTTTTACTGGACTTAAATTTTATTGTTATTAAGTTAAAGATTAATTAATATATAACAGTCGTCGTTGTTCCAGTTATAAGTGGTTAATTTTGTATTCAATTATTGTTATACTTTAGTTGTTAGCGACTCGATATCTCATCCACACACACACACACACATATATATATATATATATATATATATATATATATATATATATATATGGTCTCAACAATTGACCAGTCACCTCTAAAGCACAGATTTAATTGAAGCTCTAATTGATGTTAACACAGTGTTCTTCTTTTGTGCAGTGTAATGTAATTGATGTTAACATTTTTTATGCATAAGCATTATTTAAAGGAGGAATATATATCTTTGGTAGTTTAATTAGGTGATGGGAAAAAAAAATCCATGTGTCTAATGCACATATAATTTAGCTTGATAAAATCATTAAAATTAGAAAGTTGTTTTAAGAATTTTATTTCTTTCATCATATTTAATAAATTAGTAGCTAAAAAACTAATAATGATTGAGAGTATTAGTAATTTATCTTGTCTAAAGGTATTTGGTGTTGTCTTCAATCAAGTTTTAAGATGCTTTTACGGTGATTCTTCCTTGGGGCACCATAATGTATGGCTGGTGATGAATGATTGACATATTCCTAAAGATACTTTAACACTTAATTCAATAAAGATTTTAGCACGATTATAATAATTTTTTATTAATAAATATTAATTATTAATTTATTAATTTTTGTCAAAAAAATTAAACTTATAATATATTTTTTTCTTAACCATTCAATCAACCTTGTATCTTCCGAATCTTCCAATGATAATAATTGTGACTGAGGCATATTTGACATTATTAACAATAACCTATTTATAAGAATATTTTGTGGTGGGTTGCCATGCATTGTAGAGGACCTAAAATCAAACAACACCTAAGAAATAAAAAATTTAAGCTTAAAAGTGTAATTATCTAGAGATAAAATAAAAGTAATTGTCTAGAAAATCTTTAGTCGTAAGAGTATATCTAAAAAGTTAATTAACAATGTCTTTGTGCATGTGTTCTTGAGCACAATAATCACTCATTTATTATCTTAGAGATATTCTTCACATTGCAAGAAGGAAACAACTATGTAAATTTTTCAACAAAGGTTGGACCCAACAAATTAAGATGAAGAATGTATACAATGGCTCTCTTCACTCATGACAACGAGTAGCTTCTATTGGCTAATGCTGCTACATGCATTTGTTTTTGTTAGAGCTTAGTCTTTCTATGTTCTTTCGTACATGTACCAAAAAGGAAGTCAATTTTCTTTTTGAAGTTGACGCTTTTTCTCCAAATTATAGGTGCATGCATGTTCAGAATAATTTTGTTAATGAAATCATTTATTTTTATACTCAAGTATATTTTAAAGAAAAATAAACTAAACCGACAATATTATTTTAACTTATTTTTAAAAATAGTTTGTCTTGCTTGAGGGATATACATTTACATTTAGCACACTTCACAGTTTAAACAGTTTCCCTCACTCTAATTGAATATTTTACTCAATTTGTCACCTTTCAAGCCTTTTTAAAAATTTATTTTCGAGGTATTTGCCCATTTGGTATCTTCTAACTCGACTTATATTGTCTTTTTTAATTAATAGAATATTAAAAAAATGAAAAACAAACATAATCTTTTGTACCTCCACAAAATTGTTATTTCCTTTATCTCTTAGTCATTCATTTTTTTTTTTCATTTTCACCTAAACTAGTGTCCTTCTCAATTATTTCTGCGTTATTATGTTTTAAGAGATGGGCCTAGCTAAACGAAGGCACCTCATGAACCATACATGCACAGTTGTGATGCACTAATTTGAAAAGATGGCTCACGTGAGTTTCTTAACTTTTTCCATTTGGGATTTGCCCATCCTACCAAATAGCAAACAACAAAGAAGCTACCATAATCTCATTAAGAAGAAGACCCACCCTAAAGTAATTACTGATTACCAAGGGCTAGCTTAGGTTAATTGGCGTGATCAAATTGCGTGAAGTATATTAGTAATGTTGATTACATTTTAAAAACTTTTTTTTTCTTCTCAATCTTCTTGTTAATCAGAAAAAATGAGTTTTAATTAATTTAAAATTCGATCAATAAAATTTAACTAATAATTATTTTCATTAATGATTAAATTTAAATATTATCTAAATGATTTAACGTTAAATTTAATATATTAATTACTTGTGTTTAATTACGTATTTTTTTTAATTATTTATTTAGTCATTATACCTACATAATTTTTATATTATTATCCTATATTTTTTTACTAATATTTTCATACATTTAAAAATTACTCATTTAACTCTCTAGTTAATATGTATATTTTTTAAACTCATTTTAGTCCTTTCATATAAATTTTTAATATTTTAGTTCCTACAATTTTAAGCGACAAGAAGTAAAACAAATCAAAAGTATATGGAGAAGGAATTAAAACGAATAATTTTTGTGTATAAAAATTAAAGTATGAAGATTGCTACTACACGAACTAAATAAGTAATTAAAATTTTTTAAGAGTATGGATAAACTAATTATAATACACCACGTCGTAGAACAACACGTTTGTTTTTTTCACAAAAAACAAAAAAGATAAACCTTCAATTTAGGAGACGCGGGGCAAAAGGTGGGCCAAACCAAATGTGACAATGTGGGTCTTGTCAAGGATAAAGGCATTGTTTAAAATACAGGTCGGTGGTGTGTAGTGTTTTGGCTTGTTCACATAAAATTTTCAATCCATATTTTTTTCGGATTAATAGTCTTTATCATTCCTGAAAAATGGGTCCTTTTTTTTAGTCTTCTACTTTGAAAATTATAATTTTTTAGTCTCCAAAACCTCAAATTTTCGTCCCTTAGAATGATAGCTTTCGAGACTAAAATCTAAGCATTTAAAAAAATATTAGGATGGAAAATCATGATTTTAAAAATTGGGTACTAAAAACAAAAAATAACTTATTTTCCAGGGACAAAAAATACCATTAATTTTTGTTTTTTATATATTTTTTTTTGCTTTACCAAAAGGCAGTGAGTCAATGACAGAGTGGGGGCATGGGGTATCCATTTGGGAGTTAGGAAAGGGCAACATTTTGGCAATAAATAATTGGGAAATAGCTGAAGGCTTTGCTGTTTTTGCTTCTACCCATCACAACACTAAGAATCATCATTTAGGTCCACTGATGAAGCATACCTTAATAGTGCAAATATTAATAAAAATTTCTATTACACAGTGAATCAGAATGGGGCCTTCCAACACATGGTTTTTCAGTGTACTGCTATCTGGACATAGAAGCTTCATCATTGTTTGCTGATTTGGGGTGTCACCAAAGGATTATTCGAGGCATCCTTGGGTTTGATCACATTTTATCATTAAACATGTGATTAGCCCTTTTCTCATTGCTATTCTTTTTTGTCATTAGGCGTGCAAGTGTGATGTAGTTGTTTAATTAAGAATTTGATTTGTGTAAAGCTAAAAGAGTGTAAGTAGGAAAAAGGGTTGATTGAAGAAGATTAACCATGTATGAAGCTTACAAGAATTATATACATTACCACAACATATTCATACTGAAAGTCTCAAGAATTTGGGAATCACATTCCAATCCCATGTTAACATAATTTATGTAATAAGCTTGTAGCAACACTTGTTCTAATCCTTATTTTGTAACTTCAATTAAATTTAGTAGAATTAAGAATGAATCCTTCTTTTTTTGATAATTATTGCCAAGGTTGATTCTTTAAAAAAATAATTAAGAGAGAATAGCCTATGGATCAACAGTGTAAAAAAAAATTAGAGTAATTAAATAATAAGGTAAAATTATTTTACCGTGTAAACTCTTATAAAAAAAATTGATCTTTTCTTGAAAAGCTGAAACCTATATATACTTTGTGACTCTTGAAAAAAAAATTATAAAAAATGATTAAACCGTTTTTTAAATAAAATTGAAACTTTCCTTTTCTAACTTTTGCAGAAACTGGATCTTTTTGAAAAAGATTGAGCATTTTTTTAAGACCAAATTGAGACTTTTAATTTAAACATACAAATTAACCTTCGGAAATCCCCGTGGCAAATCCTTATTCGATTACAAATGTTACAAGAAGTGCAAAAAAGAGGGCAAAACTATCATATTGTAACACAAAACATCTTTCAGTTCCTATTTCGTGTCCATTAGCTGTTCATTGCTATTTTGTGAAATTTAAGATTCCTCAAGCTTAATCTTCATTCCACTAACTAGATTAGAACCCATACGGGCTTGAAATATGATTTTTTAGTTCTTAAGTTATATATAACCATAAGTTGTAAATTAAAAAAAAAACTTTATAAAACAATTGTAGGTTTTAATATTGTCATTTTAATATTTTATAATTTTGAAAAAGTCAAAATGGATACCAATGAGTGCCTTATATATGAAGTAGCTCACATTTCAAAATAATACTGCCATTTTAAAATGCATTTTGAATCAATTAATAAAAAGCAGAATGTATGATTAACAAAGCTGGTATTTGTCAAAACTCCAATAATGTATACGGTTGAATGCTCTATTATTAGTCCTTGTTAAGTTTCTTGTTGTCCCTTCCCATAGACCTTTATGTAGTAACGCCTTTATGTAGTAAGGCATATAAGAAGTTATTTTAGAATATGATTCTAATCCAATTTTTAGATTTAAGCAGTAACCTGCAAGTATAGTGAAATTTATTTTAGATAACCATTACAATTTGATATATCATATTTTCTGATTAAAAATCATCAATGTATCTCGGTACATCATATCTCTCATATTATATGTTAGGAACTAAGCAATATTTTACAGACATAGGAAGTTAATCCTTTTTATTAAATTGCATGGCAGAACAATAGAATGTATGATAATTGTAAGATCTAAGTTAATTTTGATTAAAAATGATTATAATTTTTTCGCTTTATTATTTTTTTAATGAAATAATGAATAAATTAATATCTTTGTAATTTTTTATTAGCAAAAGTTAAAAGAAGAAAATTTCAAGTGTTTTAAAGGAAAATTGATGCAAAAACTTGAAGAAAAAACCTTGAAGAAAAGTTGAAGATTGAGATAGTTCGCTTAGCGCATAAGACAAGCACATCGCGTCTTCTCGCTTAGCGGCCAGCTCACGCTTAGCGTGAAGAAGACCCATGTAGAAGCTCAAAGGCGCGCTTAGTACGAAAGCCCGCGCTAAGCATGAGGTCTGTGGAAATTAAGACCTTAGGCCTATAAATGGAATAGGAAGCAAAAGAGAAATACACACTAAGACTCAAAGCTCTCTAATGAATACATCCTAAGCCTAAGCATCTCTAATATGGAAAAACTTCTTTCTATGTCCATTATATCCTTCTCTTCCTTTCTCCATTCCTTTTTCTTCTTCTATCCACATCAGCCCTTAAAGTATAAAGTCTCTTATGACCATGAGAGGCTAAACCCCTCTGTTGGGAGCCTAGTAGTCAATACCCTTGTAATGTAATCTCTTTTACTATCTATTAAATGCAATTTTTGTTTTTATTGTTCCTTTTCTGCTCTTCATCTTTACTGTATGGTTTGATCATCCATGCATTTGTTTTAGGGGTTATACATTGGGAAATGGTGATTTCTAAAAGAACTGAAAAATGACATCTAAACAATTCATTGCTAGGGATAAAGTGACTTTGTTTTGCCCCTGCATACATCTTCATACTTCATATGATTTACTATTCTATCTTTGCAAAAGGATTTGGGAAAGAGAATAGATAAATTAGGCTCTTCATCATGAGGGATTAGGGTTGAGTGTCTTAGTAGATGTGGGTGGAAATTGGAATAACATTAAATAGGGAAATATCTTAACATTGCATCAAGGGTAGGTAGGCATGCTAGACTCTAACATATTTTAAATTCTGAATTTACCTTTAATCATCATCTTTATCTTCTATTTTTATCATTTTTTAATTTAAATCTTTATCTTATCTTCTACCTTTCTTTATCTTTTAATTTAAATTCATTATATTTTTTACTTATCTCTTGTTTGCAAATTGGGTTTGCATCAATCTAAGTACAAACAAAGTCGGATTAGACACTCGGACTTCCGAGTACTTTACTACTTGAGACAAATTGGGGCACTTGCCAATGAGTTAACAATGTACTAAAGCAGTATGCAATCAGCATTAGTAAATGTTAGCACTTGATTTAATGCAGAGTTGACCATAATATTTAATACTTATGATGATAAAATAATTAACATGCATAATCTAAATAAATATTATGAAAATGTTAATTTCAAATGACCTGTTGTCGTACATTTTTGAAAACTTCTTTGAAAACAACATTAGAAGTGTTATCTTGATCTTTTTTTTCTCCATCAGTTATCATGATTTTCAATTCTTGCCTACATGTAACTCTTGAAATAGCGACATATAATTGACCATGGAAGAAAACAGTTTGAGGAAGATATACTCCAACATATGCTTCAAAGATTGCCCTTGACTTCTATTAATAGTCATTGCAAATGAAACAACTAAAAGGAAATTGTCTTCGTTGAAACTTAAATGGAAGCCTCACATCAAAAGATGTTAGAGAAAGCCAAGGAATATAAACCTTTAAACCAATTTGACTTTAAGATATTATGTCTCCTTCAAGGATATATTTCCTCATTTTGGTAATGATTAAATGAGTACCGTTACAAAGACCTGATGCTTGGTCTATGTTTCTCAATAGCACAATAGGTACACCAATTTTAAGACTCAACATATGATTTGGAAGACCAAATGTAGAAATTTTGTTCAAGAATTCAAGGTTGTGGACATCACTTGTAATATCAATTTCCATCATGAACTAATAGAAGAGAATCAAAACTTAAATAAGTTTTTTCCTCCCCAAGAATCAATGTAAACATGTAATCATTGACAATGTTTACAATATCATTCTTAGGAGCTAACACATCCCTCTCTTGGAAGTATGATTTGTCATTTAAGTTATCCAAAAATGTAGGATAAGTAGAATTGACAATCACTTTAAGGAGTTCAAAATTACCTTTTTCAATTAAAGCATGAGGAATAGGAAAATCAATATTCACATCATTACATTCTCCAATACTATTATCCGCTACTCCTAGAACCCAATCAAAAAAAACTTTTTTTTTCTCATTTACATTTGCAGTAGAACTTCCCGTTTGCAGCCTCATATTGGTATTTAAAGTCACAACTTCACAAAAATGCCAAAGATATGAAGAGTTAATTGTAGCATTAACAATTTTTTGTCTTGTTCCTTTTGGTATAAGTAATATTTGCCTAGAGTCTCCCCAACACCACAACTTTCCCTCCAAAAAGAATAGTTGTATCTGTATTATTTTCAAAACGAACTATATCCCTAAAAGTCCTATCAACAACTTCAAAACAATGTTTATGTGTCATTGGTGCTTCATCCCATATAATTATATTTGTTCTTGAAAGTAATGTTGCTAATTGACTTCCTTGTTTAATATCGCAAGTTGAGTTTTCATCAACATTTAAAGGAATGGCAAACCTCAAATTTTAGTCCTTCCTCCAAGGATGAGAAGAGTAGCTATCCTGCTAGATGTAAAAGTTAACACAATTTCTCATTTAGAGCGCAATGTTGTAGACAAAGATCTCCAAATAAATGTCTTCCTTATGCTTCTATAACCAAACACAAAAAACAGGCTTGGTTTATCATTAGCAACTCTATCCATTATAATGTCATATATCGTCCTTTGTTCTTTAATCATTGTTGTCATTAATTGTGAATGTTGTTCAGCCAACAAATTCGTGTCATAATTTAACTCATCATAAATTAGCCTATTGCCTATTTCTGCAACATTAGACAAATTAGGCTGAGGCATTGTAGGCCAATTTGACATTTGACATGCTTCTATTATTGCTTTGCAAGAAAGAATCAAATCCACCATAGTAAAGTTTTTTATTATTCGTTAGTAAGAACCAAATTTGCATATATTATATATTTTAGCTAACCAAATTTAAAACTAATATTTAAATTTAACACACAAAAATAAGATTAATTGTTAATATGTAAACAAATCTCAGAAAAATATAATGAATCCTAAAAGATAGAATTTATGGTGTAAAAGTACAAGTAATGAACCTGGAATCTAAGGAATTATTCTTTGCATCTACAGGATATCGTCAGTAAAAAAATTCTCCAGTATTGTTCCAAACAATTTCTAATTTTGCTAGTTGATTTGAAAATAATAAGGTTGCAAACAAATTTCGCATATAATATCTAGAGTACCAAGTACTTGATTCAACAATTGCATGATTTGCATCTATATACACTTTGTCATCATTTAACAATCCCATAGCATAACATGCTTCCTTGAATTTGGGATAGTCAATATTATTGGTTGTTCTAGTTTGAGAGTATGAATGTGGTCTTTTGACATAATTAAGCAAAGTCCTCATGTAAAATATCTCTCGAGGGAAATAACTATAAGTTAAATTTATTGCTTCAAGATATTTTTGATTAACTTCCTGAATAGGATCATCATCTCTGTAACCAACTACTTGTTCGTCTGGAAAATGAAATGGCAACCCCTCTATGGAAGGTTCACTATGATTAATATCAAAGCTAAATATTCTCTAAGCAACTTCACATGATGACAAATATCTAAAGTCGTAATACATTTGGACTTCATCAATACATTGTGATTCATCAACCTCCTTTGAACTATTGTAAAAGCTAGTAGTAATTCTGTCATAACCTTTGTTAACATAACTTAAAACAAATACTTTATAGACCTAGATTGGTTGTACCATTCAACATTGATGTGAGCATTAAACAACAACAATAATTGTTTATTGTACGACACAACAAATCTATTATCCAAAAAGTATTCTCCCTTTTTAATCTCAAGTCCAATATCTCTCCTTTTAGAAACATGATACACATCATGGTCTAAGTAGTGCTATGATTGAAATCTTTTTGGGAAAAAAAATTATGTAGTTTTCATTTTGCATGCAAGAAGATTTGAAATTTTGAGATCCACATGGTCTGTGGATCATGAAAGAAGTAATAACCTTAAATAATTCAGGTTCTTTTGTTTCATCAAGAATTTTAGCAGTTATTATTTTGTCTATATCATTTGGATGAGCATGCTTAGCATCAACATGCGTAAATAAATAAAAAAATGTGAGCAAGTGGTAGGTCTCGCTTTTGGAATTCAATTGTATATATAGCTGAAAAAAAATAAGGATAACCATAAATCAAATGAAAAACAGAATCTAGAAATAAGTTATTTCAATCAATAAGTTAAGAACAAAATAAATTATACATGCTTTTACTTTTCCAAATATTTCTCCATTCTTATTTCTTTAATTAGATAATCAATTTTTATCTTGAACAACCGAAAAAGTAAATTAGGTCTATCTTCTGGTTTAAGCTTGTGCTTTGAAAGGAATATTGACAATTTTGGCCATTAGTGATTGCATGTAAATGTCATGAATAAATTTGGTATCCAATCCATGCATATATGATATATTGTCAAAACATATTGATAATTCTTATGCATATATCTTGCTCCTCCTACAAAAGATGATGACAACACAATTCTCCTTCCTAATGTTAATGGATCAGTTTCACCTCTAAGAATTGCCTCTAAAACACCCTTGTAAATTTCGGTTTTCTCATTTTGGTGTGTTTTAAACCATTTTAATATTAATGACTCTATGGTGCTATAAGTGTCTACTAGAAATGGTTGGAAAAGACGTTTTCCAAACATTATAATCAAATTCTTAACTTATTTTTGTTGGATTTTGTAAACAAACCACTTTCTCTATGTTACCCTTTGTCTTTTTATATTATTTCTGAAACTTCCTTGAACTATATATCATCTCTATATCCATCTTTTCCTCGAGGAAAAAAAAACAGGGTATTATAAAGGCATATAAGCAGGTTCAAAAATTGATATACACTTTCAAAGTCCATAATGAGCTTTAACTATCACATATTTTTTTAGCATCTGCGAAATCAAAATCCCCTGGTATTAAAGATGCAACCTCTAACGCAACTAGAAGGTTATATCTCCTATAATCATGATCTCTTTTTCCCAAAATTCTTAACTTCATTGTTGGCTTAGGCATTATACATTGCAGCAACCTAATAACTCTAAATTTTAGCATATGGATAAAAATATCCAAAAATATATATATCATTAACTATTGATGTTCTATTTGAATCATTATTTGACTCCATTCTACTATGCAATTACAAACATAATAAAAAAAATGAAAACATATAGTGGAACAAACAATCTCATTTAAATAATGATGGTGCTGAAAATGCATACCTCACAACAAACATATTATTTCTTATCTCGTTATTTGTGTCATATATATACAATTGAGAAAACTTAGGTGTACATTCTGGATTAGGCAACAAACTTCCAATGTGATGAAAATTTTCCACACTCATAACATAGGAGGAACATTTTCATTGTTTATAGACTTGATCACTTTATCCCCCATAGATGTGAAGACAAATATGCTATTAAATGCCCTAATATTTTCAAGGAATTATTTGCTTTTGTTATCATTCTTGTGAAACAATTCATATGATGGTTGTGGATGAGGCATATGTTGAGGCAAAATCATCCTATCCTGCATGTAGCATAATGCAAACTTAGGATTTTTAGTCCTAAAACACTTTTGTACTCTTTCTTCAAACCAGATGAATGCACCATAAAATTCACACAAATGCATTTTGGTTCACCAATGTACCAATACTTTACATTATTATCTACAATAAGAAACAATAATAAAAATTCAAAACTCAATGACCTTTTAAATAAATTAAGATAAAAAGAATATACATGGAAATTTTCCATTTATATTAATTTTTCTTTTAGTTAGAGTATTATACACCAATGATATCATGTTTCATTTGTGAGATTAAGTCTTGGTTGGCACCAAGAATCAAAGAAATGCAAATAAACATCATTGAAATTGTTGCATTTGTTTGAACATGATTAAAAGATAATTATGTTAGTTTCAGTCTACATGTATATTCTAAAAATGCAAATAATATATAACTAAATTCCTTGAATGGTTAGTGTGCCTTGAAAATGATTTACCTCATTATTTGTGATTCAAGTTATAGGAAGTTACAATTAAATAAAATAAGAACATAACAATATTTAAATGACTTATTTTCTAATCTGAAACTTACACAAAGGTTCATTATTACTGGTTAAATATGAATAATGAAATATCATTTGAAACATTTGTCAAGGCTAAGTGAATCCTTATGTTCTTTTTGGAGCTTTTCATTTGAATAAAATAATTATGATGAATATTTAAACAAAAAAATTTTATCAGCAAAATAATTTGAATATATGTAAAATTGAATGTAAGAATATATATACAATTTTTACACCTCAAAATGATTGCTTAGTCCTAGATTACATTGCTGGAAATATGCTCAAAATTTAAAATATATAATGAAATTTTAACTGAAATTTGGCTGTGATTTTGGTTGTTGTACTCCAATTTGGTGTTTTTATAAGCATAGGTAGATAGAGGTCTAATAGTTGCACAATTTTTTTTATTGTAAATCTTTTAGCATCAATTTTATTATTTGGATTGATTATGTCATGATTCAATCCACGTGCTAAAGATCCTATATTATCACAACTATTACAGAATAATGTTAATAAAAAAAATTGTTCAATAAAAACAAATTGAAATTTATGATAGCAATATATTGTTCAAGTTACCATTTGTAACATCAAATAATGGCAACCTTGAAGTTAGTATTCCTATAGATTTTGAACTTATCATAAATGTCTTGCCTCCCCTCTATTTAATTACAATAGTTAACTTCATTAGAATGTTGATTTGTAACTTCGAAATCAATACCATGAAGGGCTACAACAATTTTTAGTTGATACCTTTTGAAGAAACCGACGAAGGTTCGGGAGTTGTTTCTTCAGAAAAAGAACTATTACTTGGACCAGTTGATAAATTTTGAAACTTTGAAAAACTTATTTTTCCACTTAGACCATTGTGTGTTGTGCTGAATGAGATTCCTAATATTATTTCTTATTATCCATTCTTCAAATCTAGTAGAAGCAAATTTCGTGTTTTGACAAAAAAAACACTTACTTTCATTAAAAAATGTATTATTCCAAAACACACTACTTTTCTAAAATGTTTTGAATAAAATGTTGATCGAATAATATAGTATATATAGTCTAAGCTTCTCCATAAAGAAGGCAAATGATACAACATTAGGACTTCAGATATTCAGTAATGGTTATTTTGTAATATGGTTATAGTTCTAGTTTAATAGTTATGTAGTTATATATGTGTCCAATATTTTTGTATATAGTTTGAAAATCAATTGTTACTTATTGAAATTAATGCATCATATGTTGTCGTCATATTGTGCCAATGTTATATCTAGTCAATATTTAAAGTTGCTATAATCAATGATATAAGATTTTTAATGTAAAAAATGGGTTAAGCTCAAGACATCTGTTTAACTTTCTTTTATACAATAATTATTATTATTACTAATTACTAACAGTTAGTAAATCATTATCAATTAATAAGTATTTAATAGTTCTTAATAAATATTTTTTACTACTTAATTTAGTAAAACTTAAATAGTTAATTGATGAATACTTATATAATTAATTTAAACAAATGCTTAAATAAAAAGTTATTAATTACTAATTATAGTATTACTTGCACAATTAAATAACTCAATTTCATGGAGTCCTATTGTTAAGTGGGATGGTTTCAAGGCATTATATATTAAATCAAGTTACAATTCTAAAAATTATTAGATTATTAAATATTAATTATTAATTATACCATTACTTATACAATTTAGTGTCTCAATCTCAAGGAGTCATATTGTTATTGTTGAATGGTTTCAAGGCATTATTTATTGAATATGATCAAAATTCTAAAAGGCTACTCATATACCCTTTTGCAATTGGTGAGTCAAGAGGTCATTATTTGGTGCCTTGTAAAATGAAATCGTATTAGTATTAGGGAAATGTTTGAGTTCTAATAAGTAGTTTCACTTTAATTTTTTCTTCACATTCTACTTTTGAAAACTTGTATCAAGTCTTTATACTTATAGTTGATAACTGATTTGGATAAGTTTTTGTTCAAAAGTATAAAAAAATGGCATCAACCTCTATTAGCAGAATGCATAATAGTTTAAGGCATTTGTTTCAAAGTTATCTCTGTTGAAGGTATGATATGAATTGACAGTGCATGATCTTATGGTCTATAACAAATGGTTAGCTAATGATATGAATGGTTGTAGAAAAATTTGGCTCACTTATCGAGAAAGTTGATGTTCAATCCCCCTTCATCATATTTTGTAATAACGAGCCAAATAAATAATATATATTATAACCACTCCACCACATAAAATAAAAATTTATAATGGTATAAGGAATCTTAAAATAATATAGTATTTAGTTTGGAATTCCTCAACAATATCAAGTTGAGCTTAGCTTTGTTCCAAAAAAGGCATTAGAGATAATTTATTTCCCCTACAAACATTAAGTTGAATTTTTGATCATTTAAATATACCAACAAATTTGCAAATACATAAGTATTTTCTTCCTTTATCAATTCCACAAACACTTTTATATATTTCTTCCTAACAAACACATGTTTCGTTCTATACAAATAAAGCAACTTTATTGAGAGGTTTTTTTTTTTGTGACATTGAACTTCAAAAATATGATTACAAGACAATAGTGATATATTTTCATCAAGAACGACCATTTCCAAGCTTGAAGTTTCATTTGGATTTTGGAACTTTGGTATAGTCTAAAGTCTTATAGTTTGGATCTTTAACCTCCAATTGTGTTTGTCAAAGAATATTTTAGAGATTAATAAAAATTGTGTAGTCATTTCAAAAGCAGGTGGGATAAATTACAAATGTTATGTGCCAAAGATACTACTTATCCACTTTTTGATATGATCCAGGTTAGCAAAGTTGAAATAGGTTATTTATATTTATAATCACATATTTATCCTTTTTTATGGATTTGAAGAGACTTTTAAAAAGAAAATGGAACTTTATGGATTCTACATTGTTATTAATATCACACATAATAACATAAAACGATATTCATAGTCATATTCTTTTAATTTTAACGTGAATTTAATTAATTGAACTATTTTTCAAACATCATAAAAAAAATTCATATCTTTTAAATTAATTGAACTATTTTTGTAATTGTTACTATTTTTCTAACAACTATCATAAAAAGATTTTCATATCTTTTAAATTAATTGAACTTTTTTATTTTGTTATTATTTATTTAAACTACTATCATTAAAATATTTTTATATCTTTTAAATGAATTAAACTATTGTTTATTTTTTTACTATTTTATTAACAACTATCATAAATGAGTCATTTTCATATATTTTAAATAAATTTAACATTTTTTCTATTTTGTTACTTTTTTTGTAACAATTATCATAAAATGTTATTATTATTTTTTATGATTTATTGTCTTCAACATCTAATTGTGCTTAGTTTATGTAAAAAAAATATTGTTGTAAATAGTTGAAGATCCTTAAAGCAAATATTTATATCATCTTATCTTATATATTTAAAATAATTACAACTGATCGTGTTTTATTTGATCAATGGTTGAAGATACTACATCGATTTTTTTTATTTCATCTCAACTTATATATATATATATATATATATATATATATATATATATATATATATAAAATAATTGAAAGTACAATTGATTAATTTTTTTTCATAAACTCCAATTTTGATGGAACAACCTTCAACAACAAAATTAGTTTCACAACAAGAAACCAACCACTGCATGAAAAATTATCTTCTTCATACCAAATTATGTTACATAGCCAATTGTTACCCTTCTGGTTAAATAGCATAACATAATTGTTGTCTTTGGAATAGAATTTAGATGACAATGTTTAAAGAAAAATATTATTATAGTATTTTCTTCAACATTTTAAAAAAAGATTACAAATTTCAATTGAAAATTCTAACCAAATAACCTTTTGAAATGTCATGGGGGACAACTTCATAAAAATTTGATACAAAAACATGCATCCAACCTCCAAAGCGTTAAGATGTGCATTTGGAATATTGTCATCTTTACTTGGTTTCAAGTGATTAGGTCCCTTAGGGTATGAAACTTTATCACCATATCTATCTTTTACTTGTAGAATGAAAATTTTTCACTAACATACATAAGTGTCAATCACCCTCCTTCAAAAATATCATAAAACTGCATAATTTTGTTAGCTCCTTTTGTAAGGTATACTTTGTTTTTTTTTTCTTTTCCACTTGACCTCAAAAGCATTTTCATATGGATCTTTTTTTATAAAAAAAAAATAACAATACAATACAAAACTGATTAGTGCCCATGAATGAAAAAGCACAAAATTTTTGGTCTTGCAACAATTAATTAACTCACTTGGAGTCACTTATGTAACATGGAGATATTTCACATCAATAAGTATGCCTTTTGAGATCTTTGATACTTTTTTCATCATTATGGTAATAAGGATAATCTTCTATAGGATATATGTAATATGAAAATCATAAAAACAAAAGCCATAAAAATAGATAGTGTATGTGCAAAGCATAAAATGTAATAAGAAAAAATATATAAAAATACACATTTTTGCTATAAATTAGTATGATTTAAAGAAAGTAAAACATCTTTGATATATACTTCTCACAAATTATTTTGAGATGCACAACTATCACACACACACACACACACACACACACACACACACACACACACACACACATATATATATATGGGTTTTGTTAACATACTCACATGTTAGAGTATGTTAGCAGCCTACACCAATATTTTAGGACAAATATGTCCATAATCTCTTTTGTTTTAGTCAATTATTTATGGATATTATAGTCATATCAGATATTTAATTAAAAAAAACGAAAATACATTTTCTTTCTTCTCCCCTCTACAAAACATGTCGTTCTTTTCTCCCATCTTTGAGTATGTATCTGAAAGCCCTTTTGCTTCCTCCCCCAACCTTTTTCCATGATGCATCATGGACACAATCTTCTCACTATATCAGAGACAATAATTTTGCACCATCAACCTGACACACACCTACCCTACAACAATGTGTTTCCTTATCGCTGGAGAATATTTCTATGAGGTGAGGCACGATTGAGTTGTGTGGAAGACCATGTTGCGGTGGAGGAAGAATCGTGTTTTGGGGAGGCTTCTTGTGCAAATGCTACTTCTATCATCGACACTCCCCATCGTAGCTTATTTGGTGGACGAGAAGTTCGAAGTGCTGAGGAAAAAAGGGAGAGAAACTTATACGCTGCTATTGGAAACTGCTACCATGAGCGGCGAACGGTGGCAAGAGGAATGGTGGGAGGAGTATGGCAGAATATTGAGATGTTTTGATGTGTTGGCCTGGATTATGGAGTACTAAAAGAGGAAATGGGGGTAAATCCATTTCTTGTAGCCTTACAGGCATGTATAGGTTAAACTAATGCTCAATTTTGTGAATGTAGCCTTATAAGCATGTATAGGTTGAACTATTTCCTGTCTTGAATCGAAGAAATCCTTATGCTCAATTAAAGCTCTTGGTGAATATGTATATTTTCTTGATGAACAAAATTGATTGTTATCCAGTACATGAGTTTTGAGCTACTGTTATATTTGTTGTCTCTATTACATTAAGATCTTGGAATTCGCTTAAAGGGAAAAGGAAAAAGTTTTTCTTGCTCATTCTATGATTGGATATATATGACTATATTATGCCTACATTAACCTTTATATTTCCATATCATTAGATTTCTTATGGATAGGTGTTGTGCTTTGTTCAATGGTATTGCACCCTTGTTACATTAAGCATATTTTAATCCTTTGGAATATGGTGCCTCGGGCTATTCTATTAAGGGAAATTGTGTTTGTTTTCTTATCATTCCTATTCCTTGTAAGTGAATTGGGATGGTAGGAGTCATGATGAATTAACTTCTTACTTTAGCACATGAGATAGTGAAAAAAAAATGTAGAATTGTGAGTCATTTTTGTTATTTACTTTGGATTCATTCAAGTTCGGTCAATTTGAGATATGTCCTAAATTGCATAATATCATCCAGTTTACTCACAACTACTAATTATTACTTACATTTTATCATAAAAAGACATTTGTTCTTCTTAATTTAGCAATTAAATTTTTAGGTTTAAATATGTTTTTGATCTCTAATATATACCTGAATTTTGTATTTGATTCCTGATAAATTTTTTCTTGGCATCTATTGCCTAATATTTGAAAAGTTTTGTTTTAGATATTTGCCTTCAGTTAAATGATGATGTGTCCTTTAAATATTAGATAACACAATTTTTGGCAGCTCAAAAACTACCAATATCTGTTTCAAAAACAAATTTAAATTTTATGGCATTTAAAAATCGCCAAAATTAATTAAAGTAAAAAATAAATAAATCAAACATTGAGAACCCTCTTCTAAGTCATCCACCAACCCTTCACCTACCTTCTTCTCCTATCGACTTTTATCTTCCATAACAAATCTCAATTTTTTTAATAAAAGAAACATACCTTTATTCCTCACCCCTTAGGTAATATAAAATTTCATTTGATATATCCTTTCTCACTCTAAACTTTTGCATCGCAAAAATGAACTCGGACACGATATCGTATTGGTGCTACCTTTGCACACACTTCGTTCATATCCAGGAACAGAACGATATCATTTTCCCGTGCTGCCACGTTGACTTCATCGAAAAGGTCATCGCCACCCAATCGTCAAGGCAAGGCTTTTGCTGCCGATGCCACAACGCCAAGAGCCATTCATTGTTCAACCCGATGATTGTGCTTTGGGTACAAGGGGAAGACAAGAAGAACAAATTTGAGTTATACTGGCTTCAATAGCAAGGGGCTCCGTCCGCTGCCATCCACCATGTCAGAGTTCTCCTAGGATCAAGATTCAATTGGTTGCTAGAGTAAGTTTCGTAGATCGAGATCAACAGCCTTGGCAGGGCAGAGAATCCATCGGCATCGAAGACGGTGATAGAGTCAATGTCGATGGTGGAAATCATCAAGTCTCACGTCATGTTGCAACCACCGTGCCTCGACCTAAACCCCACCACACCCTTAATGCAAAAGAGGGAAACCCAGATTTGAAACCCAAATCTAGTGTGTAGTTTTGGGGTGGTTTTTTGAATTTCCACCCAGGAAGAAGAAAGAGAAGAGGGCGAAAGAGAGAGACAAAAAAGAAGGGTGGAACAGGAAAGAGAAAGAAATTTGTTTTTAATTTGATTATGAAACAAATATTGTCAATTTTTGAGTTACTACAAATCACATTATCAAATATTTAATGGGCATGTCACCACTTAACTGACAGTAGGGATTTAAAACAAAATTTTTCAAATATCAGGGAGTAGATGGGAAGAAAAAAATTTATCAATGATCAAACACAAAATTCAGGTATATATTAAGGATCAAAAATATATTTAAGCCTAATTTTTATCAAGGCTAAAACTAATATGAGAAATATGAAAAATAAACATGATCAATACTGCTTCAAATTCATTTTCTTCCTAAAATGAAGTATATTTGTATAGTCATGATAACATTTCAATAATAACAAGATGTTAGTAATAGTTTTAAAAAAAAGCTATTGCTTAAGTCTTCATGTGATCGTAGAAGTAGTCATGTATTCAAAACACCATTAGTAATTTAAGAAGAGTTATAGCTTGCAAAGCATCCCCGCAATCATTAAAAGCCCAAAAAATTATATGAATATTCTCAAAGAAAAATTCTTCACACCTCACTTTTGAATAATCCCAGAGAAGGATATGAATTACAAGTTAAAAGGGTCATGCTTACAATTTTTAAAGATAAAAAATAAATACTCCAACAAAGGTAGTATTACCTACCATTAACAGGCAAGTCAAACACCACATACCTTGCTAATATAATTAAAATGACACACCAACAACTCTTTTGACTCTTAAGACAACTTTCTCCAACCTTTTTCCATCGTATTAGATTACACAAAATTATAAAAATAAAAAATATGCATCGGGTAAAGATTAGCACCCATAAGTTCAAGAATCAACTAAATAAGTTAAATAATGATTATAACTTACTTATTAGGATATTGAGAATCCAAAACTTCAACTTTTTTCTTTTTATTTGGACAATTTCACGAATCATGATTGGTCCCACCACAATTAGGAAAATGACAATGACGAGACGTCTTTGCAACTTCAACTCTTTCTTTTGGCCTTGATCCTCTTGGTCAACCTTTTGCTTTAGATATCATTGGATTTTCAACATCATACTCATTGTTATTTGAAACATCGTGTTCCAACTCAATTGAATGTTCTTGAACTTCAGCCATGCCTTTTACCAACTCAATAACTCTTTCTACCTCCTTAGTAGCAACTTTAACTCGATCTTCTTTCTTTAAACATTCAACTTCAAGACATTGAACTAAAGATCAAATCTCAACATAGGATTTATCATTACAATTAATCAAGTGACTAGATTTTGAGATTAATGAACTTTTTCGTCTCCATCGAAAAGAAAAATATTTTGTTGGGAGACAAAAATAATTGTTCTTCAATAACATTCTAATAGTATGTGTACATAATATTCCAAACAATTCAAATCCTTTACAAGAAAATTCTATTTATTCTTCTTCTATCCAACGTATGAAGTGACATCCATCAAGTTTGCTATGATGTTGCACCAGGTAAGAGTCATTACAGTTTTAGCTGCTAGATATTTTGTAGATAGCTCGATCTCATCTTGGAGCAACTCAAAGGCATAAGATGTAAGTATAGTTGTAACATGTTCCTCAACGGGAAAACCTATTCTAATTGGAGGATTATGGTATTTCTTTCACATTCTTGCCTCTTCTCCAACTTGATTTCTAATATTGATTGCAACACTAACCTATACAAAAGCAAATTAATTATACCAAATTTATAAGCTAATTGATTCAAGGAATAAAATGCCCAAAACAAGACATATGAGGTAGTTCATACTTGATTTACAAAATCTACCAAACTTGTTTTAGCATCTTAAAATCTTTTTATATATGAATTAATAGATTTTGAGTGTCCAGTTCTCGTCATCCCTATGAAAAAATAAGTCTCTCAAATAGGTTAAATCCCAAGATTGATGAAGAGAATAAAGTAAGTCAACATGTCTACCCATACTCAGATCAAACTGTTCAACTATCAATTTCCATTGTTGTTCAAAATCATTTGCACATTCTAAATGATATAACCTATAAAACTAATAAATCATTATATCCTTAACCCAAGGGAAAAGAGAACCAAGTTGATAACTTTGCCACAATATGCCATATTCAAAATGCATGTTTTGTGTTTGGTAATTCCGTTGAAATAACTTATTTAAGTGTAAGATCTTGATCAGTAAAAATTGTTTGTGGATACTTTCCCTTCACAAAAGACACAAAACTCTAAAAATAAAAAATATTAAAATCCCAAAGTTAGAATAATAATAATAATAATAATAATAATAATAATAATAATAATAATAAGAAGAAGAAGAAGAAGAAGAAGAAGAAGAAGATGATGATGATGATGAAGAATAGGAATTTACCTTTAAAGCCCATGTGAAGGAGCATATTTTCTCATCTTGTAGAAGAACACAACTAAAGAAAATTGAATTTTCATGATTATCAACTCCAACCCATAGTCCAAGGGGCATATCATAATGATTTATTCTATTTGTGGTATCAAAGACAACCATATCTCCAAAAACATCATATGCACAAATTGAATATCCAAATACTCATATAATATGCTTAAATTTACACTTTCATCTATTGTGAAATAATATTGGAAGGCATCATTTGTGTCTTTCAAACTTTTGCATAATTTGAGAACCTCAGAAGCATCTTGCTCTCTACCAATACCACTTTGAGATTGAATAAAATTCTTAATATTTTTTTTCCAAAAAGGGTAGATGATCTGCATCTATTCCTTTCTCTAACTCAAGAACTCTTATTACGAGACTTACAGGGCAACCAACTTTTGACAACAATAATATGCAATTTTGATCACTAATAGGGATGTCATGATAAGCAGGAAGATACTAAACCTCTCTATCATCCAACAACTCATGGTTATAGGTATTATCCAAACATGTAACTACCCATTGTTCTTCAAAGCCAATTTCTCTTTTAGCAATCCATAATTTTGTGCTACAATTACATCTTGAGCTATTTCGGTTCCTTTGTCTTTCCAATTCAATGACTTTCTAAGGTTTAACATTACTAGTAGGATGATGAACAAACTCCCTCCTATAGACTTCTGAAGAATTCTTCTCACCCTTACTTTTACTACATTTGCAGACACGGTAACGTTTGATTGAAAAACCATTTTTCTTTGCAAATAAAGAGTAGAAGTTATAACCATTTTCATCACTCTTAAATATTTGCCCTTCGTAAGGAACCCATGTATCAATGTTTTCTGATTGAGGTTCAGGTTTCCTTTTTGACTCTTGAAAGGTTATCACATTTTCATCATCTTCACACAAAGAAACACAATATTTAAGAAGTTTTGAGGGTCTATCATCAACATCATTTGTATCTTCAAATGTCATTTTGAGAATGATTGGATTCGCAAAATAGAGCAAGTAGAAATTTGAGAATGCTACATGAATCTACAATAATTTTCACATCATCATAGTATACAACTAGCTTAACAATTGCGTTAGTTTCAATTATTTAATTAAGATAACAATTTAATCAAGAAAACGATAAAAATTAGCAGCCTAGAATGCAAATAACATAAGACTCAAATACAATAAAAATGCAAAAATACATGCTCAATCAAGAAAATAAACAGCAAATGAAACATTATTGAAAAAAGTTAGTTTTCTATTTGTTTTTGGTGAATAATTAGAGTTTTCTATTATGACTTCATCAAATTAAAAAGGGAACTAGATATGAATACTTATTATTTATTTTTCTTAGCTTCTAACTGTGGTCTCTCAATTCCTATCTTTTTTATTTACTTGGGTTGAAGTTAGTTTTATTTTCTTTACTTGGAAAAATAGTACATCAGTATCTGTGTGCAAGGTGATGAATTGTGACATATGATAAAAGTTATGAGCTTAAGCACCAACGATAGGTAAAAGGTGCAAATCATATGTTGTAAACCAAAAAAAAAAAGGAAAAGAAACACTTACCTTCCTTGCCTTGTGATATGAGAGATCAATGAAAAGTATAAATTGAAAAAGACAAAGAGTGAGAGCAGTAGAATCAAGCACTAACAAAAAAGGCATCAATTAATCACTCTAAGACATCAAGCAACAACAGTGGAATCCAAAGAGACAGAGTGAGAGCACCAAGAAGAAGAAACTTCACTGATAATTTACGTGAAGGAATAATAGGAAATCGATGTGAGGTTATGAGAGGGGAATTGAGAGAAAATGTACATTTTCATAAAAGAATTGGCTAAAACAAAAGAAATTATGAATATATTTATCTTAAAATGTTGGTGTAGTCTGCTAACATACATATTCTTGAGTATGTTAACAAACCCATATATATATATATATATATATATATATATATATATATATATATATAGAGAGAGAGAGAGAGAGAGAGATACAATTTGAGAATGTAGATAAACAATTTAATAAATTCTATATTCAATTTACATTATTCTTACTTATTGGAATTCATGAAACTATAGGTTTGCATTGCATGTAATCGAATCATGTATTTGATATTGATGAGTCTTCGAGCATTTAATGGGAAGGAGGAATCGAAAGAGGCATCAAAATATTGGTTTTTTATATTTAATTTAAAATACTAAAGAGGCCTAAGAACTTAATGTTTGACGTAGGATGATATTGGAAGGAAGTTTGGGCGGGAATTATGGAAGAAGACGTTGTTGAATTCATAAGTATTAAGATTCCCTCCATGAATATACAAGTTCAAGTGTCAACACTCACTATGAGAAAACCAACAATTTGGCACAATTAGATAGCCACGTTTATCGTAATTGTGACTAACAGAAGAAAAACCCAATCATCCCATTTATACTTTTCATTTTCCCTCTTTTTTCCCCGTATCTCTCAGTCCCTCTTTTCCCTAATTCTCCGCACAAAGTATTTTGCATCTCTCACTCTTTCTCTTTGTCAATATCTTTTTCCCTCTTTTCCCCCAAAACCACACTCACTCTCATCCTCATATTTGTTTCATTGTAGGGTCACAAAAGAGACCAAACACTGGAGCATGAAGGTGAAATGCGAGTTTTGTCTCTGAAGAGAAGGGTTTTTTATGTTCTCAGTAGCTGTGGGAACATCATTTTTTGTACAAGGTCGCATTTCATTTTTTACATCTCTAAAAACTTTGATGAAATAAAATGTTGAAGCTCTTTTGGTTCTATCATAGTTTACTTGGTTTATTACTCGCCACTTCTATCATTGTATGTGTCTTTACTAGTGTTAACTCTCACACTATAAGGTCAAACTCGCCAAAGTTTTGATTTTTGAAAGGTTTTTACTCTTGTAGTTGTGGGTTTTGTTGGTGTATGTTAATTAATTTTCTTATTTTCATTGTGACCAGTTTCCCCTTCTTTTAATATGAGAATTGAAATATTTGTTCTAGGTAGTAGATTATTGACACATGCTGTTGATTGTTGTTGGTCAGAAGGAACATGGTGGTGCTTCCCCGATTAGGAAGTCCATGTGGCTTGCCATTTTAAAGCTAAAATGGGGGAATGAAGTAAATGAGCAATGTGTAATTTTATGTTGCACTTATTTAACTTTTAAATCATATTTAATGAGTAGATGAGTATTCATTTGGTCGTCATTTATTGTATTGACTTGAACATTATGTTACTCTTTTGTAGGTCATTTTGTTTCAGTTGATTATTGTATGAACCTATAAGTGTAATTCTAACTTAACTTTTAGGTGCTTGCTTTTGTATTTTTGTTTGCTAATGGAATGTTTGCTTAGGGAGTCCATGGATGTGATGGGTATTCATGATAAGATGATGCAAACTAGGTTAGATTTCAATATGTAAGTATAGGGATGCTCGATATATATGTAAGTATAGGTTACGCATATGCAGAATTTATTCAAGTTCATGCATATAAATAGTTCATTGGAAGTCATTCTTGATAAATTAGGTATTTTGGGTACATGATTTGTCATCAATTTATTTGTGGATGCTTAAGGTGGATGCAAATAGAACTAAGACATGGGAAAGGAGTGTGAAGACACAAAAACTAGACTAATCACATTTGATATTCAAATTATGCAGATTTGGGATAAATTGTGAGACCAAAGGTTCATTTGGAGGTGATTTTTGCTCTTTTAGGTTCTTTAGTGCATAATTGGTTAGCAATTTGTCTTGGAGGCTTATTGTTGAGGCTAATTGAGCCTGGATTTGGTGTGAATGTATCTAAACATACAAAACCAAAACAACCAAGTTAGGGAATGAAATTATACAGATTGACCTTTATGCAACACAAAATGCTAGTTTGGAAGTCATTTTTAGCAAATTGAGCACCATAAGGTTGTGTTGGCTATAAAGTCTGTTCTTGGTGACCAATTAGAAATGAGAAAAGAACTTAAATATGAGAGAAAAGTGTTCACAAATGCCATACCAGAAACATTAAGTTAGAATGCAAATTATGAAGTAAAAGTGCATGTCTATGTCTAAGACTTAATCATAGAATGCTTAAGTGAGTCAAATATATATTCTAAGGATTTAATTAAAACCTATATTGTTGGAGATATATGAAAGAAGAGGAGAGTTGAATATTGTAGATAACAAAAAATGCACACTTTTATTGATTGCATCAGATATTGCTTAAATAGATTGAGTTGAAAACGAAAAAACAGAAAATAACAACTAACTAGCTAAACTTTAGCAACTAAGCTCAAGCCACTAAATGACCAGTACATAACAGTCAAACTACCTAACAACAAACTCCTTAAAACTTGGTAAATAAATTAAACATGAAAGTAAAAAATAAAAAATCAAAGCTACTGATGCACACATTCAAACACTCCTCCTTGCTTCAGTAGGTGCAAATTCCAAGTCTTTCTCTTAAATCTTCAAATATGCTTTTTGCAAGAGGCTTTGTGAATATGTCTGTCAGTTGATCTTCAGTTTTGAAATACTTCAGTCTAACTGCACCATCTTTCTGAACATCTCTAATGAAGAGTAGTTTGATGCTGAAATGCTTGGTCTTGCCATGAAAAACTGGATTGTTTGAGATAGCTATAGCCGCTTGATTATCAACCATGACTTCAATACTCATTTTTTGCTCTAAGTGCAGATCATTTAAAAATTTTATCAGCCATAAAGCATGATTAACAGATGTTGTAGCAGCAAAGAACTCAGCTTCGGTTGTTAATTGAGCCACAATTTCTTGCTTCTTTGAATTCCAAGTAAATACTCTTGATCCGAAGTTGAAACAAAAACCAAAAGTGTTTTTCATGTCATCTAAAGACCCAACCCAATCACTATCAAAATAACCTTGCAACTCAAAGCTTGGTATCAAGAAAAACTTAACACCGAAGCTTACAGTTCCCTTGACATATTTGAGAACTCTTTTTGCAGCTCTAAGATGAGACTCATTAGCACAATTCATAAATCTTGAAAGAACACTTACCGCATACATAATATCTGGCCTTGTTGTTGTTAGATACATCAAGCAGCCAACCAAACTTCTATATTCGAACTCATCCGCTTTAGTTGTTCCATCATCCTTGCACAACTTCTCTTTTTGACACATATGAGTGGTCATACTCTTACAGTTACCCATGCAAAACTTCTTTAGAATCTCCTCTGCATACTTTTGTTGACAAATGAATATTTCATTTTGTCTCTGCTTGATTTTTATTCCAAGGAAATAAGACATTTCTCCAAGATCAGTCATCTCAAAGACTCGAATCATGTCTTCTTTGAATTGTTGAATAAGCTCAATGTTGCTACCAATGACTAAGAGATCATCCACATATAAGGATACCACAAAAAAATGATCATTGTAACCTTTAACATACAAAGTAATCTCACTAAAGCTTTTAACAAAGCCTAGTTTCAACAAGTATTCGTCAATTTTGTTATACCAGGCTCTTGGATCTTGCTTCAAGCCGTACAGTGCCTTCTTTAATAGATACACCTTGTCTTCATCTCCTTTTGCAGCAAAGCCTTCAGGTTTCTCAAAATAAATTTCTTCATTTAGGAAGTCATTTAAGAAGGCTGACTTGACATCAAGCTGATCTATCTTCCATTGCTTTTGTGCTGCAATAGCTAGTAACATTCTGATTGTATCTAGTCTTGCAACTGGAGCAAATAGTATCAAAATAATTTACTCCAAAAGCTTGAGCATACCCTTTTACCATTAACCTTGCTTTATATTTGTTAATTGAGTCATTTGCATTCTCTTTTTTTCTGAACACCCACTTTACTCCAATTAACTTCTAATGTTTAGGTCTTTCAACTAATTCACAAGTCTGATTTTTTTTTCGATCATAGCAAGCTCTTTCTGCATAGCATCCCTCCATTTAGGATCTTTTTCTGCTTCCTGGTATTCTGTTGGTTCAAGCACAATAACATTGCACCTCTAATATATGTCAGCAATTAATCTAGTGTCGCGAACAGGAGGATGATCAACTAACTGTTCTTGATTCAAATCATTAGTTTACTATTTTTTTCATCGTTCCAGCTCCATTTCTCATTCTCCGTGAAGCTTACATCCCTACTTATTAGAATTTTTCTTGTGTCAGGTTGAAAAATTCTATAAGCTTTAGATGTTAGGCTATACTCGATAAATATGTCGGGCTCTACTCTTTTGTCCAACTTGTCTCGCTTAACCTGTGGTACATTTGTAAAACACAAACAACCGAAAACTTTTAGATTTTTTAATTGTGGCTTAAAGCCATACCAAGCCTCAAAAGGAGTCTTCCCATCAACTGCTTTTGTGGGAAGTCTGCTCAACAAAAATACAACAGTATTGGTTGCCTCGGCCCAATATTCTTTGGGAAATTCCTTCTCATGAAGCAGATATCTAGCCCTCCATTATGGTTCTATTTTTCCGCTCACTGACCCCATTTTGCTTTGGAGTGTATGGTGTTGTAAGTTGATGCTCAATTCCAACCTCCTCACAGAATTTATCAAATTCATTTAAGGTGTATTCCTTGTCGTTATATGACCTCAAAACTTGAATTCTAAAGCCACTTTGATTCTCAATCCAGTTCTTGAATTTGAAGAACACACCTGCAACCGCTGACTTGAACCTAAGAAAATAGATCCAACACATCCTTGTATAATCATTAATAAAAACAATGTAATATTTACTCCCATTTAGTGAAGAAGTTTTATGAGGTCCGGCAACATTTGTATGAATGAGTTGCAGCTTCATGTTAGCTCTCTAAGCTCCCTTTTCGAAAGGAAACGTTGCTTGTTTGCCAAAATGACATGCCTTGCAGCTTGGTAGATTGAACTCAATATGGGGCAAGCCATGAACTAAATCCTTCTTTTGCATATTCAAAATTTTTGCGTGATGAAAATGACCTAGCCTCTTATGCCAAGTCTCTGTGTTGGTCATAACAGCCGTATAAGCTGCTTGCTCCTTCTCCATTGGGTCAAGTGAGAAACTCTTGCCTCTCATTTTAATTCTTATGACCTCATTGTCATACGGATCATTGATCGTGCACTGCTTGTTCTCAAAGAAGACTTTGAATCCCTTCTCAAGTAGCTGCCTAACACTCAATAAATTCTTATCAATGTCAGGTACATACAAAACATCATAAATTTGTTTTGTACCTGTGCTACTCTCTATAATAACAATTCCCTTCCCTTTGACAGTAATGTAATCGCCATTGTCAATTCTGACTTTGGATACTTGTGACTTGTCCAAATCTCTAAAGAATTCTTCATTACTGGTCATGTGATTAGTACAACCACTATCTACAAGCCAACAGTCACTAGAGCTTGAACTGCTGCTTGTAAAACATGATGCTACAAACAGTTGTTGCTCTTCCTCTTGTTCACTTACTGCTTAGGCATCATTCTTCCGTTGAGAATTGCCTTTGCATATTCTTTCATGGTGGCCAAGTTTATTGCACTTTCCACATTTTACATCAGGTCTTCTCCAACATTTGAAAAGAGGATGACCCTTCTTGTTACAATGTTTGCAAGGAGGAAAGTCCTTCTTCTTTTCGCTTGTAACACTTGGGTTGAAATTCTTCTTAAAACTCCTCCTTTTGTCTTTATCTCTTTGATTTCTTTGTAGGTTAGAAAATTCAGAACCAAGCAGCCTTATTATACAAGTATTTTCTAAACGATTCTAGAATCAGAAAATTCAAAACCAAGCAGCCTTATTTGGTTAGCAATGCTAAGAAGCTTATTTGTGTACTCATTGATTGTCTCTGACTCCTTCATTCGCTGCATCTCGAACGCACGAATTAGATTGAGCACTTGCATACCTTTAACTTTGTCATCTCCTTCATATTCAGTTTTAAAGAAATTCCAAACTTCAAATGCTGAGTTTTGGTGCATGATTCTGGTAAAAATCTCTTCTGAAATAGCGGCAAATAATGTAGCTTTTGCCTTCGACTTCCTTGATGTCTTTAAAGTATGACTCTTCAGCTGAGCCATGGTTGGGTTATCTATTAAGGGAAGAACTTCATAGTCTTCATCAACAGCTTCCCAGAGATCATTCACTTTGAGGTGGGCTTTCATCCTAACTGCCCATAATTATAATTTTTAACCTTAAACACTGGTGGTGCTAATGTTGTAAAGGGTGTTTCAAAATCCATGTTATGGATTGAATCAAGGAAGGTAAGGTTTGCTGTTGAATTACTCACATATCCCCCTTAAGAAAAATAGCTCTTGATACCAGTTTGTTGAAGATATATTAAAGAAGTGGAGAGTTGAATATTGTAGATAACAAAAATACACAGTTTTATTGATTGCATCAAATATTGCTTAAATAGATTGAGTTAAAAACTGAAAAACATACAATAGCAACTAACTAGCTAAAATTCAGCAACTAAGTTTAAACCATTAAATGATTAGTACATAACAGTCAAACAACCTAACAACAAACTCCTTAAAACTTGGTAAATAAATTAAACGTGAAAATAAAAAATAAAAAATCAAAGCTATTGATGCACACATTCAAACATATATGAATCATGGTTTAATTAAAAATTAAGAGAATAAACTTTAAATTTGTTTTTTATAATTTTCTATATGTATTTCAAAAATGACATGCCTCACATGTATTTTAACATTTTCATTCATAGATTGTTGTCTATTTCTTATATTGATACTTTGTTGTTCTCCTATATGAATTATTTGTTGCCCTTGTCTGGTCATTGATATTGCATGTGTTTTGCATGGATGAACGGTAATGGAAATTAAAATTAGTCTATTGCTTGTGTCTTATTATGGGTGTATATTATACTCGGTAGGCCTTTCTAATAAAAAAATTCTCTTACTCATTTATGTGTATTTTATACTTAGTAGTACTTTGCCTTTTTTTTTTTAAGGTTGTATTAGTATCTATTAGATGGTTTTTTCTGAAGCAATTTAGATGAAACACAATTTAAATCCAATAGGAGTTAGCAAAAGTGGCATGACTCGTCATCAATCAAACTATGTCTAACAAAGTTTGATTCATCCTCAGAGATATTCCATTTTGGTATGTTAGGAGGACGGGTAGAGATATTTTCTCACACATTTTCATATAATCATTATTTTTTTACTATAATATTCATTATCGCGATTTGGGATCAAAGAACCGTGATATCATTATCAAGTTGGTTTTCAATTTCACACTTGAACTCTTTGAATTTTTCAAAGGATCTGAATTTTTACGCCTAAATGTAATGAAGTATTGGGCTAAATGACAATGCTAAATATCATTCCAAATAAACCTTAGTATTAAAGGTATCAAGATTGAAATATAAAGCTCATTAAATACTTGAGTACGAGCATAAAATATATCATTTATCTAAATAGAACAATATTTTTCCATTATTATAAATGAAAAACCTTGTCAAAACAAGAACAGAAATTATATCCCTATTTATTGTCATAAACTATAGAGAAAGGATTTAGAAACATTCTTGAGGAACGGTAGATAAAGTAACACTCACTTAGGTGGAGCATCTCCATACAAATTGAGGTTACGAATAGAATATCGATCTTTAAAGAGATCAGAATTGAAAGAGGTTAAAGGAAGAAAAGGAAATTAAATAATTAAATCACAACCAAGACACAAAAGGATGCCACATTAGTTATGAAAAAAGTCAAATAATATTGTGTGAAA
Source organism: Glycine max (assembly GCF_000004515.6). Taxonomy (NCBI): domain Eukaryota; kingdom Viridiplantae; phylum Streptophyta; class Magnoliopsida; order Fabales; family Fabaceae; genus Glycine; species Glycine max. The sequence continues at coordinate 27,924,359 of NC_016090.4, read as the reverse complement.
CTTTAATTTAAAGTATACTAGTGCGTGCTTTTGCATAGAGGTAAAATTTAAAGAAACTGGGAAGAAATAAATTAAGCAAGTACGAGTCTACTCAAGGAGTAGATTTGATAAGAAAATGACAATTTTTTTATTGGTAAATGTTAGTGGTTAGTTTATTAGATTTTGTTAGTGAGAGGATTTCAACATATAATTTATCCATCTTTCCCTTCACCTTTTACAATTAAACCAATTTTATATGTCCAAAAAATATCAAATTTATTAAGGATGTTTTTCGGTTCGGATCAATCCAACGAATCCGATAATGTGAACCGAACCTAGTAAATTGGTTCATTTTTTTTGGGGGGGTTAAATCCAAATCAAACTAATTGAAATATGATGTTAATTAGTTTGGGGATCGGATTCACAATTTTCAAATCCAAATTAATTTCAAATCAAACTAAATCAACTATGTATTTATTTTATTTTTTTTAATGATTAGCTTGCATGCTATTGTGTCTTTTGAATTTTTATTGTGTTTTCCTTTAGTTTACCTTTAGAATCAAAGTTTGTGTTGAATAATTTTTTTTTCTTTCTATTATATTTATATATATATATATATATATATATATGGAGTTTTATGATTTAATCAATCAATCATATTTTTTTTATAATTTTATGTTATTACTTAATTGATATAAGTTAATTACATTTAAATATCCTTACATTATTTTATGACAATATTATTTGTCAAATTTAAAACAAAATCATGTTACCTTTTATTTTTAAAATTTGTTATTTATTTATTTATTTTGTTGGATATGTGGTGAACCAAATCAAACCAACACCCTTGAGTTGGTTTGGTTCGTGTTAAACAAAAAATTCTAAAATTTGAACCAATTAAAATTAATTAATTCATATTTAACTTTCTCTCGAATTTGAATCAATCTGTGAACACATAAAATTTATTAGTCAGTCACTTGGACCTCAAGTGAACAATGATGGGCTCAACTCATGTAATAAGAATGGACCAAGAAGTCATAAATTTAATTTTTAATCAGAGAAGCAAACATTGACCAAAAGAAAATCCTGGAAACCTACAATGATCATCATCTCCATAATTTTGTTTCAAACACTAGAGTTCCACATAGCGAGTGTCTATCATCAGTTCCACGAATAATTTTCCAATTGCATTTGTGCCAGTTTATGCACTTGTCCCCGCTTGAACAAATTGATTTTAAAAAAGAACCTAGTCACAACATCTATTCGTCTATATTGAAATACATTGACTTATAATTACAAATGGAGGCAAAGGACAGTTCAGAGATCAATTTTTATTTTTTTTCAAAAGAAGACTACATCTTGGCACTTGAGGGTTTTGGGGAAGAACTTAGATTCATATATCCATGTGAACACCTAGTATAATTCACCATTCAAAAGTGGTTTAAAAGATGACACAGCTATATATATTTAAAAAAAAAAGGTGGGGATAAACGTAAAACTAAAGTAATTAGTACAATGCTTATAAATTTGTTTTTTGATAGGGGACGGTTATAATTTGATGGGTGAAATTCTAGAATGATTATTATTCTGGTGGGTACCAACATTAGGGGTTTTCTTTTATGACAGTATTGGTACACGTCTTTGGTCTCCCCCATAAACCTTGGTTATATTTTATTTATATTGCCATATAAATATCTTGTAACAGTGGCTTACATGAGGGATCCTAGGTGATGTCTGATTTTCATTTGTACATAGGTTTGGGTATCCTTTATGCCTTACATAAGTATGTCTTCATTTTGTGGATTAAAAAAAAAAAAAAAACTAGCAACTGCATGAATCAACTCGCAAGATTATTTCAGCCAAAGAATTGTAGTGATCTCTACCAAATTATTATGGGTTTAATTTATATATGATATTAATATATCCAAACATTCAATAAAAAAAAATACCTTAGTCACATCGTATTAATGAATATAGAATAAGATGACATGATAAAGTGATGAAATCTTATTAGATGCCTATATAAAAATATTTTATACTTTTTTATGCTAATAGTGCATATAAATTAAACTCAAATGAAATTGTAAATACTATATTCATTTTTATTATCCGAGAGTTTAATTGGAAATTAATAACAAAAGTTGCATGAACTCAATTTAATCACGGCAGTTTCATTAGCACCACATGAAGCACCACATAGCAGGGAACAAAAAGGCACTCTCGGGTACAAGATTCTGCACTGGGATGGAGAACCGGATATTGGTATGAATAAAATCAAGTGAAGAAACTAACATACAATAAAATATCACTTCATTTCTTCATTTCCTTCTTGATTTGTTTTGTCATGTTACGGATGAAGGGACCTAAGTTTGAAAACTACATAGTTTTGCCAGATTTTATTTTTTTTTACGGAAGTTTTGGCAGATTGTTAAAATATAATATGATGAATAAAAGAAAGCAATTGCAAACCTTAATATACCTGGGTTGCAACTTGCAGGGTAATTCCAGGTTTCAATTTTACTCGTGTTATCAACTAAAGGATCGAAATAGATCTTGTTGACAAAAAAAAAATCGAAATAGATCTTTGAATTCCTTATCCTCTTTATTTACTTGAATCTGGAGAGAAATTGGTCTTAATAAAGGAGGATAACCGTGATAAGAAAGACAATAAAAAATAATAATTTATTCATATGCACCTAGATTCAAGAATCTCACACTACGCATATGTAGCAAGTTAAAGAAGTTTCATATCAGTAAATCTATAAATGTGCGTATATTTTTTAGTTTCTCCCTTATCAATTGTGTTCAAGACACAAACAGATACTAAATCTAGGCACTTTTTTTAACAGAATGAAACTTTGGTTCACTATGTTACGAGAAACTAATAATAGACATCATAACTTCATTACATTAATCATTTATGATTAATCATTTCGTTAAATTATTTTTTATTAAATATATGTTGGTAACTGAAATTCAAATATTTTATAATCATAATCGGTAGGCCCAAAAAAGATTAATATTGGATTTAAAGTAGGCCGAAAAATAATTTAAAGTTAGTTGAGGATTTCGGGGACTTAGAAGATTATTTAGCCGAGACGATGGAAGAAAACGGAATATGATTGGTTCAATAGCTGTAGTCAAATATATTTTATAAGATATTATGAATACTCATTGTATGACAATAAATTCAAACCAATTTTATTTTATTCTTGCACCTATTTTACTCTTGCATTTTTATCTTACTGAATTTACTCATTTTACTGTTTATTGCCTTTAAGTTTTATTTTCAGTTTTTTTTTATTACTTCTCTTTCATCTATACCAAACACTTTTGCTAGTAGTTTGAGAATCTATAGTTTAAAATCGTGTTGGAATGTTAATAGATTGAATCCGTTAATTTTTCAAGTGACAATAAGAATATGTATTTTTTTTCTAATTATGGTATTTTCGCTGAAAGTGAAAATTAATCTTTATCGGAAATTTAAGTACACAAAAGGTGAATATTCTTCCTTTTAACACTATTTATTTCATACCCAATCATTAATTAGAATTTGAACTCTAAATTACTTAATTAAAAAGCACAAATCACTTTCGTCAATCCTTATTATTACACTAATGTGTATATAAATATGCTTAATTAGCTAGGCTGCAAATTGTAACAGACCAACCTTTGCCACTTACCAGCAAGGCAGCAACAACTGCAGGCCCTACACAAGAAATGAAGAAAGTACTCTTGAAAAGGAAGGAGTTGCATGGAAATTATTCCACCAAAGGTCCAAAGCCATATGAAGTGTAAAGTACCTATTCATAAATGGGAGAAAAGGAGAACACATGTTTCAACAAAAGCAAGGACTCCTTTCAAATTTTATTGATTCTTTTTTCACACATATGCCTATTTAACAATTGTTATTAGAATAATATATAGCTTTTATAGATGAAATTTTAGGATTAACCTTAGTAAAAAAAATTGCCCTGGTTAATTATCATGACTAGGTGTCAAGTTTGTATTTAAATTACTTGAATGACTAAGCAAAATTAAGGTTGGTTGAATGGCAATTGAATTCACGGCTAGATTTGGTGTACTGATTCAATTTGGTAAAATCCAAGACAATGGTTATCGGTTATTTGGTTAGATGATCAAAAGTTAATACTCCCTTCATTCTTATCGTAAATCTATTATATAATTTTTTATAACCATATTATTAATATTAAGTGCTGAATGATGTCGTTGATGACTAATTTTCATAAAAAAATGCTAAATGATTTTGTTGATGACTAATTTTCATTAAAAAAAAATTAGACTGATCTAGTAAAACCTTACTTAAATAAATCAAATTTAATATTAGTTGAAACTAACAAATTATTAATACAAATCTATTATATTGATTTTTCCTTAGTAACTTTACAACAGGTTGAAATCCAATCCCATTTCCTTATACTAAAATCAAAACAGAAAATTAATTTTTGACTTTAATTGAATTAATAACCCGCATGCTATCAACATTGTTATATACAAAATCCAATTATAGTATACAAGGGGAGTTACTCTAGCATTTCCCTTAACTCTAAATAAACAACATACATGGAGCTTCAGTGAGGAGAATATTCGTCAGAATTATTTGGCAGGAACAAAAACTTTTTTAAACCCCTTTTTTCTCTAAACTTCCAGTTACAGAGCTTTTACAACCAAAGTTCAAGTCCTACCAATGATTCACCCCAAAGTACATCAAAGACTAATTGAAAACACCCCAACAAAAACTAAACGGTAAAGTCAAAGAATAAACAACAAAGTCCTTGCCACAATAATCATGTGACTATATATAATGATAATCTTCTAGGTCCCGTTTTAAATAAATATCATCCAATCAAGTATGTATCATATATTTCACTTATATGTACATTGGCTCCTCAAATTTCCTTGTATCTCAAGCAATGCAAGTTGGTATCAAGCAGCTTGGGAAGAAACACAACCCTCTCTTCTGCATTCAACAAAAAGCAAAAAGGCAAAATAAAATTAGAAAAGCAAATTTATCAAAACTTTTGCTAAAGATGCAAAAAAGCAAAGGGTTGAATATGCAATGAATTTGACATTATGAAAGTAATAAAGATCAACACAAAATGCGTTTAGTGGAGATAAAAGCAAAAGGGTATTATTGTGTGGGGGCTAAAGAGTAAGACCTTCCTAGTTTTGGCATAAAGAAGCTCTGGTGAGATCTTGTACAAGTCCTCATCCACAGGCTTCGGTTTTGGTCTTTGAATTGGACTAGTTGGGCTAGGTAGCTCCTTCACATTACTCCTCCAACTTTGCTTTTTTGCTTCTTTTTCATTCTGGCAACGTACCTTTTCCTACAATAGTGTCAGCAACAAATTAAGAATTCCATCAGAAAAAAAAAAAAGTTACCTTTGAAGTTACATGTCTAGCATCTACCACATGAATGCTTACCTAGCATGGTGTGTGTCATTACTCATCATTATGTTGGAATTTCAACTATGATTACTTTACTACCTTGTTATGATACCAATGGATCCCGTTGTCTTTGTTTTTAGTGACCAATTGACATGGACAATAAAGCCTAAAGTTGCACCTATTGCACTAAGTCCTTTTTAATCATAGTTTATTATCAAAAGATATTATTATAAAATCTTAATCATTGTGAGATGTACAAAGTCACAAACAATCTGTGTGCTCGTGAAAAAGTTCCTGATTTAATAATTTCTCACCTTGTGTGAATCATGAATGTCATTCAATTCAATATAGTTGGGTCCACTATAAAGTATCCATAAAGTGTAACCTTAGAGAAAGAAGTAACGAAGTTGTTTTATTTTTTTAACACTCATGGACTAACCCTATATGGCTATATCATTAGGATGACTAAGGATATGCATGGAACATTGGAACTTCGTTTTCTAGTCATTAATTAATTGTCGCCTTCTTTTGAGGTGCCATACTTTGTTTTACAAATTTAAAATTGAAAAATAGAAGACCCTTTATCGTGACTGAGCACAACCTCACAAGATAACATAAAAAAGACTGAAAAGACAATGAAGCGTGTTAAAGGGGGTAGATCAGTGACTATAATATTGTACACACCGGTTAATTATAGAGCTATATTGGAGTGTCACTTTAATCACTTTAAAAAATAGACATTAACGTGAATGAATCATACAACATTAATGATAAGGAACGATTAACTTATTCTAGAAAAACTCTTGTTTCAGTCTTAGGAATTTTCCTTTTCTCTTTCAGCTAATAAGAAGCAAAGAGACAATTTTGCTAATGGGAAATGAGAGAAAGAAATATAAATTACTTTTCAACATATTTTTTTTACTAATTACTAAAATTAAGACTCATGCTTCTTCCAAAATTAAAGACGTTAAAACATATTATACTAACATTTCCCGTCAAAAAATCAAATTGATGTAGACCGAAGATCGCTTATAATGGACAAAAATCAAAATTTGATGCAGTTTCCTTTGATATTTTAGTATTCTTCTTCGTTCAAAATTAAAAAAAAATAAAAAATCACCCTAACTTTACAAAAATTATAAAAAAAAAACTTAATTGCAAAAATAGTCTTCTCAGTAAACCAGACACCTGTAATTTAATTAATCAATTTAATCTTTTTTTTCAATCTCACTGTTTAAATTCTCAACCCCAAAATTAAACTGACTGATAATGATTAATGAGTAACGACACGTGTCATAATTAACTTCCAATTAAGCCCAAATAAAACCCAAATTCCTATCAGAAAATAATATATAAAAAACAAAAAATTACACTAAAAATACGTCCCTAAGAAATATCATCCAGTTAATATATTGAAAGCAAAATAATTAATAATTAATTTAAAATCAATTTAAACACTGCAATTTTTGAAAAGATTGCATAGGAAAGAACGTCCATAATATTTTCATTGTGAGTCATACTTATTTAAAATGAATCAAAAACAGAGAAAAAGAAGAAGGATTCAGTGGCATAAAGAACATAACCCATGAAGAAAAAATAATCATAAAAAATAAATAAAAAAGAATATAGAAGCATACCCTTCTGCGAGGAACAACGATCATAGCGGGTGTGACAACATCATTCTCATACAAGTCCCCAGTAACATAAAGATCTCTATCTTCAGACTCAGAGTAACTATATCTTAGCAAACCAGCTTGTCTTGCAGTTTCAAAGCACTGAGTGAAAGGAAGATTATCATTCCAATCCCAGCTCCCAAATGCTGGCACATGGTGCCTCTTGTAGTAATACGCCTAAATACACGTGAAATTAATACATTAATGCATTAGTAACAAAGTTTAGCCACAAAAATTGTAATTTTCATCACAACAGATATTTAAAAATTACATATAAATTATTTAGTCACTAATGTTGATTATTTAAAAATTACATATAAATTATTTTGTCACTAATATTGATTATATACTTTTAATTTGACTATAATAGTAGTTGATATGGAATCAACTACCCAAAAAAAATCGAAGTTAGATCAACAAGTAGCATAACAAAATGTTGATTATATACTTTAATTTTACTATAGTTGATATGAAATCTTCAACATCTAATATCAACTACCCACAAAAAATCCAAGTTAAATAAACAAGTAGCTAGCATAACAAAATATAAGTAGTAAGAATACAAAGACTTAATTATGACTTACTTCCATTGTAGCTACACAAAGTGTTTGTTTGTCAAGTGAAAGAGTGTTTGACCAAGTGAATAATATAGGGTTTTGGTTGTGTTGTGGCTCTCTCAGCTTTGGAGGGGAAGGATATAAAAAGAGGATGAGAATGTGTGATGTGAGGTAGAAAGAGAGAGACAAAGAGAGGAAAAAAGGAAAGTGGAGTTTGATAGGGTATGGAGAATGAAAGCAAAGTGAGGTGAAGTGGTATTAGTAAATAAAGAAAGAGAAAGATAATGAAGTTTCACAGCGAGAAGCAGAGGGACAAAGAGGTAAGGTGGGAGAAACAATGAGTAAGGTGAAAATTGAAAGAGAAATAAGAGAGAAGGGTATACGCTGGTTGTGTTTGTTTGGTTTCGTGTTAATATCCCAAGACAAAAAAAAAAGCCTGACCGGTAACAGAAAAAGGTACTCAGATAAAGAAATAAAGTTAGAAATTTTTTTTAGTATGTAAGAGTTTGTTTGGATTGGATAGTTGAATTAAATAATGTATTTTTTTTATAGAAAATTAAATTTTTTTTATTAAAAGTAATTATTTGAATATTTTAGTAAAAAAAATTTAAAATTTTAGAATTTTAAAAGAAATTTTAATTAATTGAAAGAATAGAATTTTAAATTCTATCTTCAAGAGAGCGAATTTAAAAATTTATCTTTTTGTCGCCACCATGCTCCTCCTCCGCCACCTTCACCTCGGCGGCAACTTCTTCTCCGGCCAGATCCTTCTCGAGTGCGGCACCTGGCAGCACCTCCAGTACCTCGCCTTCTCCGACAATGAGCCCGTCGGCAACATCGCGCGTGAGCTCGGAAACCTCTCTGCCCTCTTTGGCAAGAGGAATAGAGAGAGAACCGGTACCGTACCCAGTGTCGCAAAGCGTAACGCCCTGAAGGGAACCTTCGTCCTTCAACATGCTCAGTGTGTTCTCCACGGTCTTGGCATGGCCCAACCTAATGTCGCACTAAACCCGGTTCACCTTGTCGGTGTCACTATAGATCTTCCTGGAACCCGGAGTTGTTGAAGTACTCCCTCACCATCTCCTTGTCGTTGCTTCCCACCTCCTTGTCGTCGCTGCCCACCTCCTCCACCTGCAACTATCTCCGCTGCTCTGGGTCCGTCAGCGATAGCACTGTCGCCAGTGCTATCACGAATCCCCCGCTCACCACCGCGATCGTGGTCCCGTCGATGGCGCCCGAGACGTTTGTCGCAGTGGTCGTGGAGAGCGGCTGGATGGCGAACGCCGACGAGAGAGGGAGTTTGGATGGTTTGTGAGAAAATCGAGTGGAAATGGCGGTTATGTTTGGGTTCGCAACGAAGAAGGAAAACCATAGGAAGGATGAGAACGCCATTGTGATTTTGGACACTTTTGTATCCAAACATAAAATTTTTAAAATAAAGGAATTTAAATTGAAATATTTAAAATTCTCAAAATTTAAATTTTTTTTAAAATTTTAAATTATCTCATTCAAATGTTATTTGCATATTCTCAATTCTTAATTATCATAATTTTTAGGAATAGAATAGAATATATTTTATATGTAAAACTTTTGTATGATGAGCATGTAAATAGAATATTACTTTAATATTTTATCAGACCCTTGGTGTTTAGAGTAGCCTTTTTTTTTAATAAAAATTTAGAGTAGCCTTTTGTACCTGTGTGTTATACGTTGGAGCTAAAAATTAAATATAAAATGTGCTAAAAGATGCATAAACTACTATTATTATCTCCTAAAACGTTAGTCCATTTCAAACACATACGTTATCTCATTCATTAATATAATTTGTAAAGTATGTATATTCACAAATCACAACATATATAAATTAAATTAAAATTTTAATATGTTTTCGTGTATTTTTAATCAAAAACTTATTATTAGTTCCTAACAAGACTCGTAATAAAGCTTAGATAAACTTTTTTCATATTCTTTTCCATAATAATTAGTTTATATTTATTTGGTCTTAATCCTTAAATTCATGGGTGAAAAGAAATTTAATTGATTTAGAATTTAATAAAAAAAAGATAAATAAAATCTAATAAAAAATAATAACCCGCCTACATTAAATGTGTAATGGAATTTTAAATCAATAAATATAATTAAAATCCCAGTATTTTTATTTTTAAAAGTACAAATTTGCATAAAAACGTGTTGATTCCAACTCACAAAATTGTGAAAATGACCCAAGTACTGAACTGCATTCCACTTTTGTTTGGACTCCAATTTTTAAATTCTGGCATGAGCTTTTATCAGGGGGTCTCTCTCTCTCTCTGTCTCTGAACAAACGTGTATTATTCCAATGCATGAGAAAGGTGGTTGCTTCTTTCTTGGGGCATCCCAATTCTCGATGCTTACACCCACCCTAACCCTATTCCTCGTGAATGAGTTAACCTTTTTTAACCCCACACACACGCCTACCCATACATTACCCTAATGCATTGTGCTTTGTGCAATCACATGTGACCATGTCTGTTTTTTGTGTTGACATCTGAGTGAGAGTTGAAACAATACAAAATTGTCCAATAAAGACTCGGCTTGTGTATTTTTTTTAATTGAAAAATTGAGGGTGAGTTGAAATTTTTGTTGGTTGATGAATTGTTTATTGAATTTGTGTTTGATAAAATCAAATAAATTTTTGACATGGAAGAATGAAGTTATTAATAGTAAGTGGTTTAGCATCTCCCACCCGACAATTCTATGAATGTTGTAATTGTAACTCCTAGCAATGAATTTAAAATTATAGGTCAGCTTTGAGGTCAACAACGCCGGTGATAGGTGACAGAGTTTCAGACTTTTAAACGCAAAACTCTAAACGCAGGTGATAAGTGGCAGAAGTTCATAAAAAAACATTTAAATAATAAACATTTACTATATAAAAAAAGAATAAACATTTATGAAGTACTTATATATATAAAAATAAAAATCAACCATGTGCAAAAAAACTAAAATACTAATTTTATTAAAATAAGTAATTATGTAATATAATTAAAATAACTCGAGAGCACTGATAACAATAAATATAACTCAACAGACAAATCTAGTCAACCTACGTTAATGTCGTGGGTAAAAGATTAAAGATTGACAGGATTCTGTTGCGATGAAACAAATGAAAAAAAAAAGTATGAGAAAAGAAAAACCGAAGGAAAGTAAAAAAATAGAGTTGCTCCATAGACATGAATGATATATTTGATAAAAAAAATAAAAAAATAAAAAGAAAGAATAATACAGATAGATAATAATGTATATATTATTATTTGGATTAAGAGAAAGTAGAAAGAAAAAAATTAACAAAAAATAAAATTAAAAAAATATATTTTCTTCCACTTTCATTTCAATTCAAATTTTAAGTGTTTTTTTTTTCCTTTTCAATCTCTTTCCCTCCCTCCAAACATACGAAAAATGAGAGAAGAGAAAATGATATAATAAATAATCAAATTAAAAAATCTAAATAAAACACTTATGAAATTTCAATTATATGTTTTTTTTTGCTTCATAATTTTTAAAATGATTTTACCTTTTTGAAACAAACTAGTTCTAAATTTTCATTTATTTGAGATACATATTTGATTATGTCTGAGAAATCAAAGTATTATTATATACACATAGAAAACTTATCTGCTCTCATGAAATATAACTTAAGTTTTTTATATAAAATAAATTCATATTTTTGAATTATTCTCTTATATATAACAAATAAGTATTTTTTTGTATGATACTAGTTATTTTTTCGTTTTAAAAACAATTTATTGTATTACCTTTATATTTTATTTTGTTATATGGGTTGACTTAGTCATATAAAGTCCAATTACATTCACATGAATGAGAACGATTTATTTAACAAAAAAAATTGGATTTGATTCCCACCGCGTTTAAAATTTTAGTAGGTTTTTGACTTAATGGGTCAAGAGACACTTGTGATCATGTTATTTGATTTGGGAGATGTATTTGATTATGCTAACTATCATAATCGACTATGGTTGGAGTGCATATTTGATTGTCTCTCTTTGCGGCTACCATATTTAAATGTGGTGTTGCATATTTAATTTTTCAAAGAGATATGGTCTCTCTCTCTCTATCAATCGTTTGTCACAAGAGGATAATTTTGTAAGGTTAGTAATTTCAATACACTTTCTTCACAAATCCACTCAATTTTGTAAAGAAAGTTGATTTTGGGGACCCCATATGTTTCGGACAATATTTAATGTTAATTTCAACTGAACCGTTGAAAGGTGAACTTTCTTTCCTTTTCTTTGATATCCATACTTTCTTCGCCCTTCCTTCATTTTAGTTTACCTCTAGATAAGGTTGGCCCAAAAAAAATTATGTTTGTGGTCAACACCACAAGGGCTATAGTCGTTCAACAACACCCTAGAGTTTCGGTGTCATAATTTTCAGCCACGATCATAATACGCCTACTTTGAGTAATTAATTTTAGGAGGCTATAAATAGGGTATTGGTGTTTGTATCTAAAGAAAGCTTATTTTATTTTTCGAGTAGCAATGGCTTTTGAGAGACAAAATTGCACCAAGGATAATTGGGACAATTGGGGTCTTAATTTGTAAAGGTTTCCAATCTCTTTTATTCTCAATGCAATATTGTATGTTGTTTGGCTATTCTATGATCATGGTTGGCTAAACCCCTTAGAACTTGGATTGTGATGTAGTTGTACTCATGTACTTTGGTTCCTCATTTTAATAAAGTTATTGATGTTATTTAATTGATTGTGTTTTTCTATTGTTTTCTCTTCCATATTAGAATTTGTCACTATAATTCTTAGTTAATTGCGTGTAGTGACCATTTTACTCATGTACCTTGCTGAAGATATATATATATATATATATATATATATATATATATATATATATATATATATATATATATATATATATCTTTCTCACAACTGGTGTTGTCTTTAGTTTTATTTTCTTGAACACAATTACAAACAATCTTCCAACTCAAGATAAAAAAAAAACCTAAAATTATTTAGCTAATACGATTTATATTATATGACAATACAACTAGTCTCTAGGGTATGATATCTGGACTTTCAAGTCCATGATGTTACTACATAAGGTACTTTGCCCTTGTAGGAGTACACATTTTACACATAAAAGAAAACCTTTTGTTTTATCCCCAAAATGAACTCACGTCTCCTTAGACTTTTGAAACTAGAGAAATTCTTCTTGGGGAAGGATATCATTGTACTTAGCATAGAGCTCCTGCTCAATACGTCTAAGGCTTTTAGAACCACCATCTTCCAAAGCTAATTGAACCCCATTAAGCCTTGCCTCCACCTTTCTTTTGCGAACCAAGATATTGCCAAATACCTTTTTATTAAAGGAATTGCATTCCTCTTGGACTTCCATCAAGCAATTTAGGATGGATGGAGCACCCTTGGCCCAAGCATCTTTAACAAAAACAAGTCAACGTCTTTGTGTGTAGCCCTGGCAGACAAAAGCTTGGACGATTTAGATCTTCTAGCTGCTAGAATACTTCCACAATGAGTCAAGAGAGGATAATGATAAAAATAGACCCGACAAAGATTTTCAATGAAGGCCTCAGGAAACTTCATGCGTTACTATTAGTTCATCATTGCATGATCAAGTCTTTTGGCCATACTTGACCCCAGCTAGTGCCTAAACCAAGTTAACTAGTGACCTATGGCACCCATGTCCATAAAAAAAAGTCACCAATAATTGAAGAGAAGGTTGTTGCACTGCTTAGAGTGAACTTGCTCCCTTGACATCTGAAGGTGCCAAAATCTCATTAAAATCCATGAGGAGTATCCAAGGGCACTTAATATATTGAGTGAGGGAACATAAATGATCCTAAAGGAGAAAAAAAATTATGCGGTTGGGGACTGCATAAACCGCAGGGCATGTCCAAAGGTTAATGCCAGATGAGATCGAGAAGGAAACGACCTGCGAGAAGATAACTAACTTGCTTGATCAATCAGAACTCAAATTCCGCCTGTGTGACCATTGGCTTCCACTCTATGACTAAGGGTAAAGTTAAGAGAAAGAACAACGAGTCTTAAGCACAATGAATATGGAAGGGTGATGGTTCCTCATCATTTCACGAATGCATCTTTTTCCTTTCGCATTGTTTGTGCCGCGAATATTACAAGAGATGATGTTAAAATCATTGGAATCTATCATGGATAGCTAAATAAGAGGTTGATGAGAGCTCCATTTAGGAACTCATAGAAATTGTTGTGAGTCCCAAATCATGCTATTGGGACAGATCAATCGAAGACAAGGCTTGGGGAGTGCCTTCAGTTTCTACGATCTCAAGCATGTCTTCCATCATCGGGGAGATATCACTCTTCTTATCATCAGAGGCTTGCATCTGTGCATCAAGAGGACCACTAATATTAACCTCAATGACCCTCATTTGGCCACCACTATTTTGAACTTGGTTCACAAATTCATGGTTTTTAGAACCCTCACACCCTAAACCAACTGAGGTGACAGTTGTCATATGTGTCTTAGTATTGGAGGGGTGTGTGATCATAGTAGCCTTACCTATATTGTTGGTGTCAACACATGAGCGTTTTTCCTGGTGTCTACGAGGAGCCTTCACATCACTAATTTAAGGCACTATGAGAACCTTTGTTGCGTCTTTTGTGGGGCCCCATGTGGAATTCAATGTAAAGGAACTGGCCAAGATCCTAGAAATCACCAAATCTTAGGGAATCACAAATGGATTGGAACGTTAATACATGGGCCTTCTTGTGATTGAGGAATCTTCTTATTTATGGGTGGTTTTCTATTTTTTCTCTTAATATTCATCCACTCACCATGAAATTCTATCTGTGCGGGAATCTCAAACACAATCAAATTTGAAGAAATTTGACTTGATTCTGTTGGAGGAGTCCCTTGTGTGCTAAGGGTAGTAACAATGGTGGCATCCTAGGCTACATCATCCCTTGCTGGAGGCACCTACATGCAGTTCCTAGTAGGGCTGTCAAAATGGATTGGCCAGACTGGCCTGGTCTGACCCATCGGGCCATACATTGAAAACAGGTAGGCCTAGGCTTGATCCATATTCTTTTGGGATGAAATTTCTTAGGCTCAGCCCAGCCCAATGTCAAATTGCCAGACCACCAGGCCTATTCAGGCCAATTTAAAAATTAATACAAAAAAAAGTTAAAAAATTGATTTTGTAAAAAAAATTAAATAAACCAAAGGCACAGAATGATTTATTATGCATTTATTCTGTCTAAAAAGTATTGGCAAAGGTATTTAAACTATGTTTAATGAATATTCAATTTAATAATATTTTTTTGGGGTTGTCACTACTTGTGGACACTTGCTTTATGTTTAATGAATATGTTTTGCCTTTTAAAAAATATAAATTGTAATTTAAAATTATAAATTATATTAATAATTTAATATGTTTTATTTAATATTTATTATATATTACTAATCAGGCTAGCATGGCCTGAGTCCATTTGACCCATCGAACTAAATAGACCGGGCCGAAAAAGGCTTGTTTCTATTTAGATTGTTTTTTTAGCCCAACCTGACCTTAATTGCAGACCGACCAATCGGGCCAAGTCCATTTTGTCTGCCCTAGTTTCTAGCAACATGACCATAGCAACCGCAACTAGCACACGACATATGGAGGCCTTCATACTCCACATGGTACCAACTCCCATTGAGACAAAAATTCCTCACCACGGGCGTTTCAAGATTAATCTCCATACAGACTCGGACAAACCTACCTCTTGTCATATTTAGAGTAATGAGATCAACCTTGATAGGGGTTTGAAAAGGCAGATGCCAATGGCAAGAGAACACTCTCTTCATAATAAACCATGCCTAGACTTGGAAACCGAACCCAAACCATCGTCTTATCCACTTTGGATTCTGTGGCAACAAAATTCGACATCCATTGACGGACAGTGAGGCAATGGTCATAAATCATCTAGGGTCAAGAGAACACTCTCTTCATAATAAACCATGCCGAGACTCAGAAACTGAACTCAAACCATCATATTATCCACTTTGGATTCTGTGGCAACAAAATCCGATGTCCATTGACGGACAGTGAGATACCATATCAAGTGTGACCATGAAGTATCCATGATACATGTCCACTAGGTCAAATCCCCCCTCAAGCTTCCCCAGGGCTCGAAGCTTCTCTTTCATGGTGAGGTATCCTAGTTTTTTTCCTAGAAGTTTAACCACTAAGGTTTTCTTCCAAGTCTGACACAAATTATTGTATATTATTAAGGTTATGGTAAGATTTGTTGTCATCATTTGGTGGTTTCAGAGGCACTCCCATTTCAAAGAGAATTTGAAACAAATATGCTATAACTCATCTTTTTAACCATTCAAATATTAATCACGTGAAACTGTATTAGTTAAATAATGATATTAGTTACTAATTTGAATGTGAAACTAAGAAAAAATAGCCACAAACAAGTGAAATAATGTGAAACTAAAGAATATTTACCGTTTGTGGGAATCGAACCCACGAGCACATGGTCAAAAACATGTGCTCTACCAGCTGAACTAAGACGGCTTTTTTTAGGAGGTTCAATTATTACAGATTAATCAAAAAATTTCTTTACGCTCAATATCCTATCTAAAAAACTCTTAGTTCGGTCTAAAACCCTGAACTGCTGAAGAACACAAGGCAAAAAGAGGCACAAAATTTACATATTATGAAGTGAGAAAATCCTAAGAGATGTTTGTTACATCCCTTGCTTGCTCTTACTTCACTTATCCCACCCTTTTGCATTCTTTTTGTTCCACATTTACTTCGTCTTATCACCAATGCACGTTGCTGCAGCTCAATAGAAACAGAAAGAAATATTGCATTTGGGCATCCATCAATGGTAACAGTGCCTACGAAGTGGGAGGAGGATATCCGGAATTGGAGCAGAATCAGAATGGAAAGTTGCATTCAGACATGTCTTCTCAACGCGAAGCGCTCCTCAGAGGAGGGGACCAAGTCATCTCTGTTTTGGAGGAAATTATTACCCTTGTATGTTACTTGCTACTTGTTATTGTTATTAGGAGAGAATTTGGATGTGTATTTTGTATAATTGGTGTGATTGTTTTTTGAAAAATTGAAACAGAATACTTTGCTGGTGATTGTGATCTCTGTCGGAGAACCTGACTCACTGGCTATGAGGCACCGATACTCCAGTTTGCCTTATGTATCCGTATCGGAATACAGATACTGATATTCTTGGATACTTCACCGATACTTATCCATGAAGTATCCAAACCTATGTTGCACCAATAATTCAATTTGCTTCACGTATCCAATACCGATACTCTTTGAATACTTCGCTGATATATCAGTGAAGTATCCAAGCTTTTAAGTATTTTATGAAAACCCAATACAACTACATGAAACACATAAGTATGTATAATATATAAACATAGAATAATCATCCTCCCTTAATGAACCAAAAATATAATTTTTCTCTTTATGAATGATTTCAAGAAAGGAAGGAGATTGATAGTACTTTTCCTATATGTAAATAATAGAAAGGAAGTTAGGATGACAATGAGTTATAATTTTTTGTTTTTACTAAAGTTCAAGAAATATGTTTTTAATTTCGATTTGCAGAATTGCAATTATATATTTAGTATGTTACGTTTATGATTTTTATACATTTCTAAATACATATCTTAAACGTTTGGTATCCTATATATTTTTGAAATAATCATATTGTCGTATTGGATACGTATTGTATCCGATACTTGTATCATATCTGTGCATTGTAGCTGGTTGACCACCTATAGTGTTGGGTCTTCCCTCCCAACCACGTTTTTTTCATCCATTTCCCTCGAACCCGATACCTTGTTACAGGAGATCGAGTCTAGTACCACTTGGACCAACGACTTGAAAAGTAGAAAAAGTGGAGACAAAATGAGCTCTGATTATTAAATCCTAATTTTATGTGTGTGAGGAAAATCTCTTCTATGCTATGGTTTATATTTCATTGACCCAATATTGTCCAAATATACACTTTTTTTTTTATTTGAAGGTACTTTTAATAGATTTCTCCTTTTCTTTTGTTCCATTCTTCTTTTTCTCTGGCTCATAAGTGACTTTAATCTAATGACTAATATTACTCTATTATATAAGTTTCTAGTGGTTATGTTTATTTCCTGGTGGAGGGAAAGAAGCTTTGCATGCCATTTTTCTTGCTGAAGATAACTGATTATATTTATGTGTCATTGTGTCAGTTCTTACACAATTATGTGCAGCATGTAGTTTTCTTTTTTTGCAAATATTTATTGTTCTTGGTCCTTTGCATGACATGTAGTGAATCCTAATGTGTGATGTGGTCATGCGCCTGTATTATTATGTGTATAAATTTTTATCCAGTTGGAAGACATGAATATGGACGAGGAATCAGAGAAAGTGGCAGTGGAGTTGGCTGCACAAGGAGTTATTGGAAAGAGAGTTGATGAGATGGAATCCGATTTCATGATGGCCCTTGACTACATGATCCAACTTGCTGAGAATGACCAGGATGATAAGGTATGATTTTCAAACATATGAGATTATAACTTGTTTAGTTAAAGTTAGAAATCAACATGTTCTGTTCCATCAAGAAAGTTTTGTTTTGCAATTATATCTTTTTTGACAAATCTACATTTGGATCGTTTATTGGAAGCAGATTAATGTTTTCATGCTTTGTTTTTTTTATGAAACTGTCAACCAGTTAGGTTTCACCTTAGTTGTGACTTTTAAAGTAATTGTTACAAAGATTATCATCCATAACATACATGATAGTTTGTGATTAGATAGTAGGGTAAAAAACCTTTACACAGTCAGTACATTCTAATTAAATTCTTTTCTTAATGTGAGTCTTATTGACTGCAGTTGCTCTGCTACATATTAGAACTCATATATAGGCGAACAAATATTTGTCCTTCCTGTTAGAACAAATCAACAGGCTACTTTTTGTCCTTCAACCACCCTCCGCCCTTAAAATTTTACTTGGTTGTTGTTTAGTAAGTAGTATCCTTTAATTGATGATTGTATTCCATATTTTTCTATGTTGTTGAACAATGAAACTGTGATGAAGTTGTGATTGGGAATTAACTGCTTATGTATTTCCAATTATTGGATTCAGCGTAAGTCACTGTTGGAAGTTATCAAAGAGACAGTATTATCACATCTAACCAAAAAATGTCCACCCCATGTAAGGAACGTCTTTGAGCTATTTCTTGTTCATTTTTCTGGCTGAAGGACAGCTCCATATTTTATGTTTTACATCAATGTGGAATTTTTCCCTTCATCTTTTAGGTTCAAGTAATTGGTCTTCTATGTAGAACTCCGAAAAAGGAAAGCCGACATGAATTGTTGCGCCGAGTTGCAGCTGGTGGCGGTGTATTTAAAGGCGAAAATGAGTTGAAGATGCATATCCCAGCTGCAAATCTAAATGACATAGCTAACCAAGCTGATGATTTGTTGGAGGTATTTATAAAAAACTTTGAGCATTATATAAATTTCCAGGTCTTTCTTGCAGTCTGTTAAACTTTTAAACTTCAAACACTCATACTCGGTGACTATTTGATTGTTTTTATATTGAATGATGAGAGCAAAGTGCTGTTAAATCCTTTGAGATTGTTCTAAATTGTATTTTCTTCTTTTCCTACTTGTCATGATTCGATTAAAAAAATGTCCTGTACCATCTTATTGTTGTGTATTTTCATTTTGCACCTGCAAATTGTTTGAGTCAAATTACATATTTATTAGTTATTTTCTGATATCATATCATTGTGTCATGTACCTTACAACCTGATCTTTGACAAAGAATGCAGATTCCTTTACTTACATAGAGAGTACTTGACACTTGACATTGTTCAAGTTCTAGAAGATGTTCAATTTTGGGGGCTATAATGACATATATACTTGGATTTATTTATTATTCCATCCATTTCTGTTCTTTATTAAATTATTTCCATGTCTTTCAAGATAAGCCTCTTTAATTCTTATTGCTACTGTCCGGTTAATTGTTTGGTGCTGGGCCATATCTTTGCAGGCAATGGAAACTCGTCCTGTTATCCCAGATCGAAAACTACTTGCAAGGCTTGTTTTGATTAGAGAAGAAGCTCGTAATATGATGGGAGGGGGAATTACGGACGAAAGAAACCACCGTGGATTCTATACTCTTCCTCAGCCTGAGGTATGTTGATCTATAGTTTTCATCTTGTGATCTTAGCATGGTTCTCACTTCTAGCGAAACATTACCTAACAGTATTTTGTTTTCATCTGATTTTACCCGTTGTTGCTAAAAGGGCTTGGAAATTAAAACTACATAGATATTGTCTTTCATTGTCAGAAATACTGTCTTGGCATCTTTAAAACCGTTGACAGTGCAGGTGGACTTCTTGGCCAAATTGGTGGCTCTAAAACCTGGAAAAAATGTGCTTGATATGATAAGAAATGTAATGCAAGGAAAAGATGAAGGTGCAGACAAATCTGGCAACAACGATGAGGATGACACTACAAATGGGGATCCAGCTGAATTTCTTGGAAGGGTGGGTTGAATTGGCTTGTGTGTTATTTAACTTGGGAATGTGTTATGTATGCATACAAGTTATAGTCACTTGAAAGCCTATTTAACTTGTCTGTGATGATATGCAGCCACTTGTAACGGGAGAGAAGACACTTCCAGTGCGCCCTGGCATGTTTCTTGAGACTGTCTCCAAGGTAATTTTTTGTGTTGAATGGTTTTCTTAGTGGACTAAAAATCCCTTTAAGCTATAAAATATTTGGTCCACTTGAAAATTTCACCAATGGGAAACCTGCACCTTTTTACTGTGATATTTTCTCCCATATTTAGTTCTTGTTGAACAGTCTGATTGTCACATTAGATTTGAATGATCTTTTTTGTGTATGCATTTCTTGTCTTACCAGGTCTTGTCTGGTTTATATGCTGGAACTGATTCTGGCATCACTGCACAACACTTGGAATGGGTATATTCTCTTTCTCTCTATAGATTCACAATTTTTTCTATTTCCAAGATCAATGTCCTGTGATGTCTGTACTATAAGGAGGAATTATTGTATGGTCTAGGATCACCACAATTTCATGGTCCCGGCCAATTTTCACGTGACACATAATTGAGTTTTGTTAACTCTTTTTCATTGAAAAGCTCAACTATGTGTCACATGGAGATTGGCCAGGATCATGGACTCGTGATATTTTCAAACTGTATAATAATTTCTCATACTATAGCTCATTGGAAAGATAAGTGTCATCCCTTTTTCATTACAAATTTTTATTTCTAATTTTATGCATATGCTTCTTCAGAATTATAGTTTAATCTTTATATTTTTCTTAGAATTTAACTAACCGACCTTTAGTTAAACTTGTTAACCTGAGGAAGATAATTTGGTGCTGGATAGAGATCAGCTTCTTACACCACCTAGTGCCATTATCAGTTTTTTGTTTCTGTAAATGTTCGTTTGACTCAACTATTTTAAAAGCAACTCGTTTTCCATATAACTGTTAGTTGCAATTACAATTGAAGCGTATGGTAAACAAACACCTTGCAGAAAATGTTATATATGAATTTAGGGGACTTTTTTTTAACTACACAATGCAGAATAATAATCCCCTAAAATCCTATAACAGAGAGAAACTAGTTAGACTTTATCAACCTCTAGGTTTCTGTTGGTTTTCCAAGTCATAGATAGTGGAGGGTATATTTGTTTCAGTATTGCATCTGGTGTTTCTTTTTTTTTAAACTGTGTTGCACGAGTACTGCATATACCTAAAGAGAAATGCATGTTGGACTAATACAAATGCAAAATTAAACGGTTGTCTAGTTTGAGAAAACGTTCTGTTTTATTTTTTATTTCCACTTTTAATTACAAAATTTCACTTTATTTTTTGTTTTAAAAAAAATCTATAGGAAACAGTGAAAACAAGCGGAAAACATTTTCTCAAACCAAACAACTCTAATGACTTATTTAGTATAAGAAAATGTTTTATGCTATCATTTTCTATTTTTAAACATAATTACGATAAATGCTCCTTAATTTTAATTTGCTTTTTCATTTTCATTTTCTATTTTTGATTAAATTTTCTGCTAAAGTAAACAGCCATATGAACACCATCATCGTTGTTTCTCTTGCCTTCAGGTTCATCGGAAGACACTTCAAGTGCTTCAGGAGATAGCATATGGCTAGTTCTATCCCCCCCCCCCCCCCTTTTTTTCTCTGGCATTTTGTATCCACTGTTTTAGCCTTATGTGCTGCCAAAAAACTTGATAGGCTGTTTATAGGGATAACATAACAGATAGTATAAAACTTTAGAACATTTGCTAACTGAATAATGTAAATTTGTGGCAGTGAATTGTATATATAAGATGAAGAGTGGCTGACATCAAAATTTCTGGACTATGCTTTTGGGCTGTTTGGTTTGAGCCAGCACTTAACCATCATTTGAGGCATTTGGCATTGTTTTGCTGATTTTCAAAATTAATTTGCATAATTAATTTAGGTGATCTCTCCGCTTTGAAAGGAATTAGTTTAAGTTATCGGCTAAAGATGCCCTAAGTGTAAAAAAAAATAAAAAAAGGAAAAAGATAATTTGGAAACCCCTATATATTATTTTATTCTCACTTAGTGAGATAAAGTTGTTTTAAATGGATAGTGTGCGATGGTTGATGAATGTCAACATAAAATGTCGTGCAACAGTGATTCGTATAGATGTACTCCTGTTCTTTAATATAAGAAAAAAAAAATATTTTTTGTCTCATAAATTTTTTCTCTCAAATATAAGAAAAAAGCATGACATATTAACTATAAAAAAGTTAATTAATCACATTTAATTATATAAATTTCAATTAAAAAATAATTTTTTTGAACTTATCTTTTATTGAAATTTGATATTAAAGATAAAAAAGAAT
The DNA here is from genome assembly GCF_000004515.6 of Glycine max. NCBI lineage: Eukaryota > Viridiplantae > Streptophyta > Magnoliopsida > Fabales > Fabaceae > Glycine > Glycine max. The sequence goes on along the minus strand of NC_016090.4, from coordinate 27,901,805 downwards.
TATTAAAATTAACACCTCAATTAAATGAATAGTATTATAGAGATAATAACATCATATAATGTAAAATTAATTTTTTTTTATATATTTGAGATCAAGAAAGTTTTATTTTTCTTATATGGCTCAATTACAAATTTCACTACTAACTTTCATTATTTAACAAATTTTATAATCCAAGTTTTATTCTAACAGATTTTGTCACCCAAATTGTTTATTTTTGCACATTTTATCCTACTAACAGGACATTTATTTACAAATTAAGTGATTTTAACAGATTGTGAAATGTTGAAAGTTGAATGTTTAAATTCGTGAAAAAAACTTCAATGATAAAATTTGCAAAAACATAAATATTTAGTGATAAAATTCACAAAAATAAAACTTGAGTGGTAAAATTCATAAAATAATAAAAGTTTGGTAAAATTTACAATTAAGCCTTCTTATATTTGAGATAAGAGGAAATAAGAAAATTTCAACTAACTTTACCTTATTTAATGTTATTATCTCTAAAATATCTTTCATTTAATTGATATGCTAATTTAAATAACTTTCTTATCCTTGGTATTGAGTTCCAATGTAGAATAAGTTAAGAAAAAAATAATTTTTGATTGAAACTAATGCAATTAAATGTAGTTAATTAATTTTTTTAGTTAGTGTGATAATTTTTTTTCCTTATATTTAAGACTAGAGGAAGTACTAAAATAACATAAATATATTATTTATGTAAATATATTATAACTACATCCATAAGTAAGGTGAATGTGTAAGATTGAATTGGGTTTGATGGAATTTTGGACTTAAACGGATAAAAAAAGTTTAATTGGACTAAATTTTTGAATCTGTCATCAAGCTGTGTGTCAACTGACAAGTCATTGAATATTTAAAAAGTATAAAATGGAAAAAATTAAAAAAATTAAAAATATATAAAATTATAAGAAAACTGAAACAAATAAGATATTTTGTCTCAAGTTAAATCTGGAAATAAATAAATAAGTAAAATAAAAGATTAAGGGTCATTAAGCATCAAGTACTATGTAAAATATTCAAATCCCAATACCTGATTTGAGGCATTTGTTTCCTGCACTCTTACTATAATCCAACACCTCAAATTTACATTTCAGAATGAACATTCTGAAATGCAATGGAAGTGCAAAATACAAATAAGGAAGTACAAGATTCAAATGCCGTGGTTTGATTGCTTTGGGTTCATGAACTTTCAAATTATCAACCCAACCAAACCTGATTTTTTAAACTCAAGTGGACCCGATTGACCCAACCCATGATCACTCTTGTAATTAGAGTGAGAACTCCAGCACTCGATTTTATTTTGAAACATGTTATTTATACAATTTGTACAATAAAGAGAGAAAGAGAAAAAGACAAAGAAGTATAAAATGTCAGTGTATTAATACATTATCATATTTCAGTTCAGAACACAACCAAAAACATCAATTTCGCTAGCTGTAAACACTTCCTTAACAATATGCCAGAATTAACTGCAACTAGTCATATTGGCAGAGCATATATAGCATTGAGCTAGTGGGAAGGAAAACTATCCTATCACTTTCCACAATGGCAGGAAGGTTTAGTTTATTTTCCTCTCAATGCCGTTCTGTTTGGCTGAAATATCGGTCGGTATTTAGCGGTTGGTTCCAACGGTCTGAATCATGAGAGTCAGGCACAGATCCTCCATGCATGGGCGCAAATGCTGCAAGTAAATAGTGATAGATGATAACTGAACCTTTTTACATATAAAGAGAAAAATACTGATAAAATTGAACCCAACAACCAACAGAACAAATTTGCCAACTAACACAGAAGATATGCTTGAGAATTGAGATTTTCATGCATCACGTGGTCATTTCTAGCAATATTTAAAATAAGTGGTTCGGAAGAATATTTTGCTTGATATCAATTACTAGATTTAAAATTTTCAAGACTGAGGATCTGCAACATTTAAAGGGTCAATATAGGTTGTAAACATATAATGCTTTGGCCATTTTCAAGAATTTCACAAAGTTCAACCAGAAAAGCTACACTGAGATTACTAGGATTCATGGTGGTGTATGAGTGTGGCAACCAGCAAGAATATTAACTAACCTTTCTCTCTCATTCTTCTCTCTCTGTCATACTCAAATTTATCCCGAAGAAGGTTAACTTTCTCCCAGTTATCAGATTGCCTGTTTCTCCCAAAATTTTGGTCCTGCATTACAATCCAATAATCAGTGAGATAGTATCACACAGAAAATTATGGTAACCAATATTTCAATCTTAATGATTACAACTATCTCATTCAAATAGATCTAAAATGGGACCAAGAGTTGGAGTCAACTAGTAACAATATGAAAATCAAACGATGCAAAAGATAAATGACTGTGCCATAAAATCTTGTGGGAGGGATTTAGTCTCAGTTGACACAAGTTGGCCTGAGTATCATTCCTTACAAACTGGATACCCTTACCAAAATAGGAAAATTTTATCCTGAATATATCATCCCTTCCCATTCTAGATGGCATGAAGATCCATCAACTCCCATGTAGGGCTTCTTAAGCTGAAATTCCAATTTCCAACATTCAAAGCATAATTATCGCCAAAACTTTGATATGGGCAAAAGAAAAAAAAATGATGCAATACAAAATGGCAAGATGCAATTTATTTCTGATGGCACTTTATTCTGCATAGCTCACTAATGAAACAATATCCTTAGAACCAAAGATATAAATTTCATGACATATAGAGACAAGACAAAAAGAAAACTGCTATACTAATCATTCGATACTATATTTAAATCATTCAATTGTACCTTACTATGCTCCATTTGAGACTGAGGCCTTCTACTCCTGAAATGCCATAGTAGAAAGCACCAAGATTAGACACCATGCCTATGAACCCCACCATTTAATGACAGAAGAACTTTGAACCATTAATCTGATTGACCAATGAATACAGTGTAATATTGTTAAATCGAAGTTTCAATGTAAAGATGGTTTGTTACCCAACTAACAAATAGCAAGCAACACAACTTTTTTTGAAAAGAAACTCCAACACCATAGTAATATATAGCTAATGAAAAAAAGACTTAACAAAATCTTCAAAGAATATTTGTTTGAATAATTCTTCAGCAAGACAACCACTTCAGTTATCAAACTCATGCAGATGAATGCAAAATTAAGTAATAACATTCCAAGACAAAAGCAGTTACAAGCCTTAGCAGAAAAGGAAAAATAAAACAATGAAGGCAAACCTGTATGGGGAGAAATCTCCATCATCATCTTCAGCAGACTCATAGTTTGCATGATCCTGAGCAAGCTTTTTAGTGTAACCCTCATCCCAATAAAGCCTCTCCCAGTTTTCTCTTAGTTCATTATACAGCTCCATATACTTTTTGCACCAAGGATCATGCTCCTTTCAGTACAAGACAAGCATTTTAGACAACAATTATGATTTTGAATTTCACATTTTTGATACATAAAAAAAGTTTTGAAAACCATTTCCAATAGAAAAAGAAACAAAAACAGCTAGTTATTTTCTTATCTTCTTTCGGTTTTCATCTAATTCTACCTCTCCCTCAATTCCAACTCTCACACCACTCTCCACCAACTATCTAGCAACCTTGTTTAGCTGCATTTTGAAAACTAAAATTAGTTTTTGAAAATCAAAATCAAATATTAGACCCTAAAACTACATCATTCTCATAAGTTTCTGGTATTCAAAAAAGGTTTCAAACTGAAATGTCAAGGTTTTTTGGAGTCTCCTCAACCATTTCTCCACAATCTTCTACAATATCAAGGATTGTGACCAAATTGCTACCTTGACCATGACTAAAATTAATAACCTTGAATGTAATGACTAAAAACCAACAAAAGTTATAAACATTAAAACCGAAAATTGTTCTATTTCTTCTACTTGGAGAATCAATCCACAACAAAAAACACTCTGCCTATGCCCTATGCTGCACAATTCTTCTCACCAAAAAAAAAAACTATATACTATTATCTAAAACAAAACAAAATAATAAATAAAAAACAGAAAATAAAAAGGAAAAAAAATGAAGGGACATACGGATTCCTTAAGAACGAGGCGCGTTCGGCGCATGAACTGTTCTCTGAGCTGCTTGCGGCGCTTGTTGGGGATGTTCTCTCGGGGAATCACGAAGCGCTCACGTAGCGGCACGAGATCGCCGATCTCGTGCACTTCGCCGTCCACCGCCCACCACTCCGACCGCTCCTCCGCCCTCTTCAGCGCCACCGGCGGTGACTTCGGCCGCGTTCGGGCCCACCGGAGCTGCCCGAGGAGAAACGGCGTCGTCAGGGGCTGAACCTGAAGCCGTTTCGCGAGAGAGAGCATCGAAACAAAAAATAAAGTGTATCAGTGGGTTTTCTTCTTCAAGTGTTGCTTCAGTTCAATGCAATGCAGTAGTATGTAACTAGGTTCTTCTTCAAGTGTTCGGAAAAAAATTGTTTGTTACATGATAATTTTTTTTATAAATTAATAAATTTTGTATTTATTTTTTGATAATTATTTTATTTGTTAGTAATTTTTTTCAGACTAATAATAATAAAAAAAAATTATCGAAAAACAAACACAAAATTCATTAATTTATGGGAAATATAAAAGTTGTTAAGGATTAAAAATAATTTTTTATTAAAAAACAAATACAAAATTTAAATATTTATTAATGATCATAAAAATATTTTAGCCTTGTTTTTAAAACACCTCCACTTTTCTACTTATACTAATGACAATTAAAACAATAGCATTAAGGTCATGAAATATATTGAGAGCAACATGATCATCTTTGAAGAAATACTCATACTACTTTTTGGTCATGGAATAGTATGAGTTGTGTTATCAATAGAATGATTGTTCTCAAATTTGTGACATAGGAGATTTGATTGAAATTAGCATGGTTATATTGGAATAGCATGACCCGCAAGTACAACATAGGTCATGCTGCAATCAGCACATGCCATGCTATTTGAAGATGCTTAATTAGCATTGCATCTTTTCTCCTCTCTTTTGGCTTTTTTTCTCAACTTTTCAGCTTCTTTGTTCAACTATTCACACTTAGCATATACCTATGAGCTTTGACAACAAATCCAAACAAGATAAAATGTGAAAAAAATTGGGGTTCAAACACAATCAAATAACATTTTGTCAACCACACCACACTTGAATATTGCTTGTCCTCAAGCAGTTATTCTAAATTAAAGACTGACACAATTTTCTATACTCCTATTATTAGCCCTTTTTATTGCTTCTAAAAGTTACGGTTCCACCATGACAGGAAGTCATGCATTGGAACATGCACCTTTCTCCTATCATGTGTCGTGAACATCTACTATCAAGATACCAATGAACCATGATGAGTGTATTTTTACTACTATCAAGGACATATGTAACATGAATTATATTGTTCTTAGGTGCCCAAATCTTTTTAGGTCTTTTCTTATTAGTGGAAAATGCATTGAACACTCCCTTTCTAGGTAAGTCCCTGCATTTGGACGTCATGTGTCCAACCTTGTCACATAAGTTGCAAACAATGTTTTTTTTTATCATGGCTATATATTTCTCCCTCTTACCTATTTCTAGATTTGTCTTTAGGACATCTACTATACATTAACAATTTGTCAAGACCTTTTGTTACTCTAACAAATTTGGTCAATATGGATTTTAAAGAGTCAATTTCCTCATGAAGTTTTACAACATCTTGACATTGACCTTCTAAAGCTTCATTCTTCAAAAGCTTTTCATTTAATAACTTCATAGACTTTTTGTGGCTTTTACATTCCACCCAAAGATTATGTTTACTTTTTTTGAAGTCCCTATACTCTTTGTGCGTTTGTGCACACTTTCTCCATTGATCATATCTTTCTTTATTTAGATGGTCATGAAGTTCATTAAGCTATTTTAAATCTTTTTGTAAAGCTTTCAATTTGTTTTCCAACTCTTGAAAGTTTTCCAATAAAGCAAATTTTCTTTGGTAATTGTATCATTCTGAAGACAAAGCTTAGTCTCTTTTATCTTAAGAGTTTCACAAGCATCACATGCTTGAGTGGACTCTTCTAGAGAACCATCTGCTTTATCTTGAAAGCCTTTTTCAAGTTCCTTATGACCTCTGGATAGCTTTTTAAAATCTTTTCACAAGTTTTTGTAAGCTTTTGAAAGAATGGACGAGTTTGAAAGCAGTTGATGATAAGCTTACTTAAGAGACTTAGGGTCATTGAAATCTACCTCATCCTTTTGGTCTGATTTAGATTCTCGAAAGGTTGTATTTGCCATCAGACATAGGTTAGCTTCCTCTTCTCCTTCTTCATCAGACAAGGTGTCATCCAAATCTTCCCAGGTGCTCATGAGGCCTTTCTTTTCCTTGGACTTGTAGTACTTCTTCTTGTCCTTAGACTTCTCTAAATTTGGACATTCTGACTTGAAGTGTCCAGGCTTCTTGCACTCATAGCATATTATTGAGCTATTTTCTTTGTCTTTCCTCTCCTTGAACACTTTCTTGGAGGAGTTATTCCATTTGGATCCTCTTTTGCTCTTCCACATCTTTCAGATCATTCTTGAGATGAAAGCAAGCTCATCATCTTCATTAGACTCGTCCTTAGATTCTTCAGTAGAGGGATTTCACACACTTAGAGCTCTCGATGTTGATTTTGAAAATGGCTTCTTGGACGATGGGACCTTTTTGGTCTTCTAGGCACTGAGAGCCAAAGACTTCCCTTTATTGAGTCCTTTGTGTTGTTGTTTAAGCTCTTGTTCATGAACCTTTAGAGTTACAATGAGCTCTTCAAGGGACATGGTGTCAAGACCTTTAGGTCTCTCAATGTTGTTACTCGTGGTCTCTATTTTTTAGACAAACTTCTTAAAATTTTGTCAATATGATCATAGTTATAAAAAGTTCTATGCAGAGACCTTAGTTTGTTTAGTATGATTTGGAAGCGACCAAACATACATTGTATGTCTTCGCCTTCTTCCATAGTAAATAGTTCATACTTACGCATGAAGAGACTTATCTTGTTCCTCTTCACTTGCGATGACCCTTCATATGTTATGGCAAGGGTGTCCTACATCTACTTTGCGCTTCTAATGTTGTGGACTTTCGTGAATTCTTCTTCTAATAGAGCACAAAAGAGCATTGCAAGCTTTTGAGTTGAGTAGAAATTTTTGCTCTTCCATCCACCGACTTCTGGGGATCTCATTTAGCTCATCATTAAATGGAATATGATTTCCATTTTCCACGAAATGTGCAATCATCATTTCCTTCTAGTAGTCATATTTGATCCTTTTGAACAATAGAGGTTTGTTGGTGTAATAACCTTTTTCTATTTCTTTCTTTGAGCAAATCTTTTGCTCTGTATTGTTAAATAATCAACTGAGAGGCCAAACTCTAATGTCATCTGAAATATCAAATATCACATTAGAAGAGGAGTTGAATAGTGTGTTAGAAAAATTTAATAACTTTATTGCAAAGAAAGCTCTCTCATAATCATATTTGTGAACACACAGATTCTGACTGTGTCGTTTAATTATAGAAAAACATTTTCAGTGAAAACAACAAACTATCATTCAATGAAAGGTAAAATAGATTTTTCATAAAGATTTTTCAAATAAACACTTGGTGAACAAGTGTGTCAAAGTAAGCTTAAGAGAATACTAATTAAATAGCTTTAAGAGAGAAGTAGAAATACATAGTTTATACTAGTTCGCTCAAATAGAGCTATATCCTGTTCTTCTTTAAAAACTTGTAAAAGATTCCTCTAATCAAAACTGATTACAAATAAGTATTCTATTTTGTCACTTCTGGCCACAATAATATTCTCTAGGCCACTACTAGCACACCCTTAGAATTTCCCTAAATCTAAGATATCTAAGTATTTTTTTTAACCACAAATGTTAAAAGCATCAATGTTAACATCGGTTCTCATAAATCCGATGTTAACATACACTACACAATATTGGATTTTATGAAAACAGGTGTTGTATAACAAGCAATAAACAAAAAAAATGTAAAATATGAATAAAATAACATCGATTTTTATCATTTTTTTCTAAAAACTGATGTTTTTTGCAATTTTTTAATATCTTATTTGTTTTTTTAATATTACCCTAACCTACAAATTAAAAAACAGACCAATTAGACAGTTTCACAGTACAAATTTTTATATTATTATTGAATAATTACTATCAATTATAAGAAATAATTAAAGAAAACAATAATTTCAATACGTAAAATCATCTACTATAACCGAATCTAATTAAACATAACTATACAATTGTAAAATTCCTTAAACACCTAGTGTTTTATTTTTAACTCTGAGATAACAACTTGCCCACTGAATGCGAATTGCCTTTATTCTCTCTAGTTCCAATGGTCTTGGATTAGTAAAATACTGCATGATATAATAAAACATAATCAATATAAATAATAACAAGTATAACAAATGAAATTAGTTTTGAAGTAAACAGTTACCATTTTTCAATTGTCCTTGAAACCTCCTAAGACTATCATTGACATCCAATGCATCATATAATAGCGGCACTCAATGCTTCCTCTTTGCTTATTACACTAAATTCAATAAGATATTCAAAGTTAACTGAAAATTAGTGTACACAGTAATAAAATATAATTTTAAAGATATCAGCCATTGTTTAAATGACTTACTTTAACTGGAATATCCATTTAGCAATAGCCTTGGGTTTACTTCCTTGAATATCGTTGAATCCCTTCAAAGCACTGGTTAAGAGAAACATTCATGCATATTATAAAATTAAAATATTGTTGTCTTACAATTGATAAAGTAAATGTCTTATAAATTAAAACTAACCTGTTAATAATTCCTTTCAAGTAGTTGTTGGGCTTATTGTGAAAGGAACAAAATCAAACAACATTGTCCTTAGGACGTATAACAACCAGTTGCCAATGTGCATTGCATTGAAGAACCTTAAGTTATTATAGTACATACATTATTTAAATTGATTTGTTCAATTTTACTTACCCATTCAAGTAGGTTTTTAGGTAGACATCTATCTGTGAATTTTGCATCCATATCTTAATATAATCTTCAGATTCAGATTGCGATTGCCTAGATCTCTATATGGATTGTGGCTCAAGGAATCCAAACTCAGAGATATTCCCCGATCATAGACTTACCTCATTCATATGCCTATTGTTAAAATAAAATAAATCATGCATTAATTTAAAACAATCAGTTATGTAATGGATTGTAATGTAAAATGACTTACAAAATCTACATTTGTATAATAGAGATGTTGAGACATTGACCACTGTGTTCTATTTCAGAAAGATCTTTATGCTTTATGTACAAGGGGGCATCATCATTATACACCCCAAACACAATTGAATCCCACAATACCTGCATAGGCTTGAGGAAAAGCTACGGGATCGTCAATGTCATCTAGTATAGGAGATTGTCATCAGGTTCTGGCCTATCTACAAGTTTCACCGGTCCTTGTTTATCATACACAGTTAATAAACATAAGTCAATGATAGTCAAAGCTTTATTTGTAACAAATCTTTTTTTAATAATAATAAACACAACAAAAGGAAATACTTGTTCTGAAAAAGGTTGTATAAGATGTGTTGGCCAAGCAAAGGTGTTAAGGGCCTGCCCCACTAACTGAACCTCTTGAGTGGGTACAGGGAGGCTAGCATCAACATCTCGAACTTCTTCAACATCAACCTTCATGTGATCATTGCCCAAAGGGACGTTGTGGACGATTGTCGACCCCTAATAAACTCCTCCAAGGGCAACTAGGCAGGGAGAATTGTCATCAATATACAACCCACATTTGTTTGATTCACCCATGTCTGGGTCCTGCCCCAAGGGATCGACACAACTTTCCTTTGTGCTAATATGGGCAGCAGAAAGACCAACCTTAGGCTCAGGAGGTAGTACGAGTCCCAGGGATTGCATCTAGAATTGCATTTGCCTGAAGGATAACATTAGTCGTTGAGTCACTTTTTCAATGATCGACTGCTCCAGCCTGTCCCTAATTTTCTATGTCAGCTACTCCGTGATATTTTCTTTTAATTAATGCAACTCTTTGGGGTTGATCGACGTAGACGTGCAGGAGTTTGTTGAAGCCGGTCCAAAGTATTGTTTGATCGTCACACCGGTTCTAGCAGCACAGATATGACTAGAGTGCTCTGGTCACCCAATAGCATTCGTCAGTACATCCTAACGTCCACGGGCGGAAAAGCTATCCTGTGTTGATTGCTCTTCAAGGGAATCCTGCAGTCAACAAAATACTGCATGAAAATAATGCATTATAAGTCTTCTTTCTAATATTCTGTTACAATTAGACATGAACTTGTCAACAAAATACGCTTGAAAATAATGCATTATTGTCAAATTCATAAACAATGCAAGTCAACTAATCTCCCATGAAGGGCCTCTATGACTCTGACAAAATTGATTCTACTTTTCTTTGTTGATTTCGTACTTGTCACAAACAGTGTCATCGTCCTCCTCCTTGCCTTGTTCTACAACTCATTTGGATGTCAAATCTAACTTAAACTTCCTTCATTACTCTCCTACTGTCTTAACGATTTTCTTCTTCGTCCTTTGATTAAACGCTTCTAGAATATCAAATTCAGCTTGCGATACAAAAAATACATTTAATAGTTAGTAAAAAACATTCAACATTATAAGATTTTTAGTACAACCAATTACAATAACATTCAACATTTAATTCTAATTAATACTTGAATGTCCTCCTAAATTAAATCCTTATGAGCTACAGGAACTTCTTTCTAGTTAACAAATGTAACATCCACCTTATCTCGAGCGACGATCCCTAAATATGTCCTTAATTTCTTTTTGTGGGGACCATTAGCTTTCCTAGTGGAAGGATCCACATGAACCACTGGTCTCTCCATCCCAACGGGTCGGGTAGCCAATGATCTAAGTCATGTTGCTTTTTTAGTTTTCTTCTCTGTAGATGATGAAGGTGCTAACCCAGGAGGAAGAAGGGAGCTCGGAGTAGTCATGTGCCTGTTAAAAAACAACATTAATTAAAGTCAACTCAAAAGTGTAGTAAGTTATGTAATTGTAAATATGGAAACAACTAAATATGAAAAAGATTAAGTTATACAATGTTAATTAATTCTCCTTCATCATGATCATTGTGATTTGCATGGATGTTGTCAACTTTTTCTTCTCCGTTGACATTAGGCATTTGTGTGGAGAAAGGAGTGGGACAAGTATCTAGGGTTGAATCATCATCTTCAAGATTAAGATCCATGGTTTTTCCATGTAAAACCCCTAACCACCTTTCATCACAAGGATCTTGAACATAAAATACTTGTTTACCTTGTTCTGTCATGATGAAAGACTCATTCTGATAAGCTAGCTTCTTCAGATCTACCAAAGTAAATCCCAAATCATCGATTCACACACCGATATTTCTATCAACCCACTTACTCTTGAAATCACACACAATGAATTTAACATAATTAAGCTCCAAGATTTCTTCAATGACTCCAAAGTAAGGCATGGACGCCAGACGAGAATTGTCATCAGATACAATAGCAAAGTGTTAAGGTTCAACCCTAAGACTAACCCCACTGTTTTGCATTGTACTCTTGTCATCTTGTGATTTGGTGTAGAACGAATACTTGTTGATATCGTATCCCTACCAACTTTTAACATTTCTTTTAGGCCCATTTGCTAACTTCCTTAATTTTTCAAAAGCAATATCATCACCAAAGATTGTATTTTTAAACCAATTTAGGAAAGTCTTATTATGCTCTTTCAACACCCTATTCTTGGTCATTTTTGGGTTACTTTCCTTGACTAAGGCTTCGTTACGAACTATGTATGGTAGAACTTCATTATTGTTATTCAGTATATACAAATGAGCTTGTTGTAATTCCTTTAGATCCAGATTTATAACATGTAACCCTCATGAACCCTTACCACCCACTCTCTTGTCATGCTGAGACTCGGGAAGGCCAACAGGTTTTGAGTTTTCAATGTACTCTGAACACAATTCAATAGCTTATTTTGCAGTGTACCTTCCAATAATGGATGCTTCAGGATGGTGTAGATTCTTTGTATACCCTTTTAAGATCTTCATGTATCGCTCAATTGGGTACATCTACTGTAAATAAACAGGACCACACAATTTAATTTCCCTCATTAGATGGACAATAAAGTGAACCATGATGTTGAAAAATGAAGGAGGAAAATACATCTCTAACTGACACAAGATGATAGCAACTTCATTTTCCAAGTCATCTAACTTTATAGGGTCAATGACTTTACTACAAATGGCATTAAAGAAAAAGCACATGTGAGTTATGGCATGCCTCACTTTGTTAGGAAAAATGTCTCGAATCACCATGGCCAACAGTTGTTGCATCAAGACGTGACAATCATGAGACTTTAAGGCAACTAATTTCAAATCTTTTAGCTGCACAAGGCTCTTAATATTTGTAGAGTATCCCTGTGACACTTTGATACGACACAAACACTGATAGAAACTTGTCTTATCCTTTCTTGACAAAGTATGACATGCTGGAGACAAGTATATTTTCTTACCATTAAACCTTGGATGTAACTAACTGGTCACATATACCCATCTCATCTAGATCTTGACAAGTATTTAAACCATCCTTTGTCTTGCCTTGAATATTAAAAAGCGTACATTTTTCTCCACATGCATATCATCGATACAATGTCTAACATCTAGATCGGACCAGTATGGAAGATCAAACATCAAACAATATCGACCTCTTCTTCCATATGCAAATTTTACTTGTCAGCTTCTTTTGGGTCTTTCCAAATATAGTATTGGATTCCTCAACCCACTCAAGAACCTACTAACCAGTTAATAATATTGGTGCACTTTCATGCTCTTGACTTCCATTAAAATCTTTTTTAATCACCGGTAAGGGTGATAAGGTTTCAGAAAATGTCGATGTCGAGTGTATACTATTTTTATTCTTCCATATGCAAGTTTTACTTGTCATCTTCTTTTGAGTCTTTCCAAATATAGTATTGATGTCCTCTACCTGCTCAAGAACATGCAAACCAGTTAATGGTATCGACACACTTTCATGGTATAGACATGAGTTTGAAGAAATGTATAAATGCCCCAGGTGTGGGGGTATCAAGGTACAAAGTGAAGGATGATGACGAGTGTAACAGTGACAAAAACACAAAGAAAGGCCCCCTCAGCGAAGGTGTTATGATATCTTTCAATCATTCTAAGGTTTAAGCGTTTGTTTGCTAATGGAGATGACACACAATACCTTACATGACATGCAGATGGGAGAAATTGCAATGGAATGCTCCACCAACCGACTGATTCCTCTCAGTGGAAGAAGATTAATCGTTTGTATCTGGATTTCGACAAAGAGATAAGAAATCTTAGGCTTGGACTTACCACTGATGGAATGAATCCCTATGGCAGTTTAAGCACTCAACACAGTTCATGACCTATTTTGCTAGTAATTTATAACTTGCCTCCTTGGTTGTGCATGAAGCGAAAATGCATGATGTTGTCTATGATGATATCAGACCCAAGATAGTCAGGAAATGAGATCGATGCTTATCTCAGTCCCTTAATTGAAGACTTGACAAAGTTATGGGACGAGGGGGTTGCTGTGTTTGATGGGTATCGAAATAGGACATTCAAGTTGCGTGCAATGCTATTTTGTACCATTAATGACTTTCCAGTATGCGGAAATTTGAGAAGATACAATGTTAAGGGCCATCGTGCATGTCCTATCTGTGAAGAAGACACAAGTTACGTACAATTGAAATATAAAAGAAAAATAGTATACACTCGACATTGACGTTTTCTGAAACCGTATCATCCTTACGAGTGATTGAAAAAAGCTTTTAATGGAAATCACTCAATAACCCATTTACCAATTCTCTATTTCAAAAAGTAACGAATTGGCACCTACATCAACCACATTCTTACAAAATGTATTTTTTTTTCTCTCACAAAGTCACTGTTAAACTTACAGAAATTATTCATTCACTGTTTTAATTTATACAAAACAATTTGTGACAAGAACCCAAAACATGGTTTTCAAAATCAGTTCTACTCTAGCAAGCATCTTTGAAACTCTCGTAAAATGCTGGAGCCATCAATCACACTTGAAGGATAAGGTATTTGTGTAAAGTGTGAAACGATGAACTTACAAAAATGTCTGAGGCTGAATCGAAACGACATCGTGGAGGCAGATTCAATCGAGTTCTCCTTCGTTTACTTAGCTTCAATCGAAATAGTGCTCACACCCTACAACTCCTTAATATTTGAAAACAACACTTCACTTGCTTTCAACACCGCAAGAGTGAGAAGGTTCGAGTGAGAGTGAGAAAGGGTTCAAGTGGCCATGAGAAAGGTTTCAAAGTGAGGCAACTTGATGGTTAAAGAGCAGTTTTTATAAAAGATCCAACAACATCAATTTTTAAACAAAACAAATGTTGCTAGCAAAAAATCAACATCGGTTTCAGTTTTCCAAACATTTTATTTCCATTATCATAAAAAAGATCTAATTATTAATTATTGTATAATTAAAAATTATTTTTTAAAGTAATTTTCTAATTGACTAAAAATATAAGAAATGCCAAAATTAAATTCTTTTAAAATATGGTCAATAGATACACATTTCTTTAAAGCTAATGTATTATTATTCGATCCATCTAAAAGGATTCGATACAATATTGCCAAAGGTGAGAATAAATGTTCATAGTACCAAACCAATCAAGCAATACTATACTCCACCCTTTTATAGAAGAACAAAAACCAAAACCACTTTCCTACTCTCCCCCCTCCCCCCTAAAACAACGACTACAATAACTATAGACACCAATGGATTATCATCAATTAGCATCTCGAGTAGTTGCATTATCAATTGGTGTTGTTGGGGCTGACAGTGCTGCTTGAAGGGTCTTCATAAACCTTTTTTGGGTATTTTACGGCATTGAGTTGAACCTTTCTTAAAGCAGCTTTGCCAAGATCTACACCACACATGTCGGAGAGCCTCACAAGATAAAGCAACACATCTGAAAGCTCTTCACCAAGATGAACCTTTTCCTCCTCTTTCCAATCTAGAAGACCCTTTGGAACCTCCCCTTTCCACTGAAATATCTCAGACAATTCTCCCACTTCACCCACCTGTGAAATCAATAAATAGGAAAAAAAAAATTGATAGAATCCAAAACTTAGTCTTTTGATTTAACACACTATTGAATTATGGATTTCTTAAAGGGCAGACACTGAATTGGGAGAATATATTTTGTGGGTTTCATCTTACAAACGTAATCCATTTGCAGTTTGTAAAGTGTATTTTTATTAGTTTGGGCAAATATACTAATTAATGATATTTTTGAATAAGAGGAAAGAACACAATAATATATTTCTTTTTATTTTGTTGAAAATAAATAAAAATAAAAGAAAAAACATTATTTTTTAAAAAATAATGCAAAAAATAAATCTTCAGTTTAAATTTCAAAACCTTTTCACTTTCCACCCAACAAAGTATAAAACCATGGGCAAGAACATGAAACGCTTTGGAATTTAATAATCTTTTTAAAATGTAACGTCACGCAATTAAAAAATTGATAATTCTGTGTCCATATGTGTTACGAGAAAAAAAAAACAGTTACAGATTATTTTTATGTAATAAATGATTTTCTTACCAATATAATTATTTTTTTAACAAAAATGTTATTTTAATATTTTAACCCGAAATATACACCTGCCTAAAGTGATACTAAAGAATCATCAAAAAGATAAAAAGGAACCAACTTTAAGAAAAATTCAAGGATCCCAAATGCATAAATGAGGATGAGAACCATCCTCTGCTGGGTCAGTATTCAAACACCCATGATGAAGAACAAAAATATTAAAATAACAATAAAATGCCTCAAATTTGGGTATCCTTAATTGGAA
The DNA here is from genome assembly GCF_000004515.6 of Glycine max. Lineage (NCBI taxonomy): Eukaryota > Viridiplantae > Streptophyta > Magnoliopsida > Fabales > Fabaceae > Glycine > Glycine max. The sequence continues at coordinate 27,885,875 of NC_016090.4, read as the reverse complement.
AATGACATAAACAAACAATGTTCATGGAAGGTGCAACTAGAACAAAAAAAGGCACGTTTTTTTTTTTTTTGGGGGAGGGGGGGGGGGGGGGGGGGGGGGGGGTAAAAAAAAAAACCGCATACCAAAGCCAAAAGGAGGTTCCTTGGGCTATGAAACTGCTCCCAATCCCTCTCCTTTGCAAACTCATCCATTATCTGCTTAAGCTGATCAAGTGAAACATGTGCTTCTGGAGGAACCCCAGCCATCTTTCAAAGAACAGAAAACGAATATAGTGAAGAGAGAGAGAGAGAGAGATAACAAGAATGAAGAAAAATGAGGCTAGCTAGCACCTCATTATATAAGGACAAGAAGACAAGAAAATGAAGCGTTTTTTTGATTTCTTGGGAAAGTTCACTCTACTTTATACTTATATGGAAAGAGAAATTAAAGCGAAGAGAAAGACAGAGAAAATGGTAAGAAATCAAAGAGGTGGATGCTGCAACACAGTCATTTTCGGAAATTGGAGGAGTTCATTCCATTTGTGTTTATTTTGTTTCTTCCTGATATTCTTACAAAAAGAGAGTGAAACCGATGCATGGGACCCAACTTTTATGTTTTTTAAAAAGTAAAATTAAATGAATTTAAGAATAAAATAATACATGATATTAATTCTTTTTTATCTATATTAAATGATAATTCTTTTAAAGTGTATTTAATTCATTTAATATATTTTATTTTCTTAATAAATGTATTTTTTAAGTGAAAATTAATATTTTTTAATGCATAAATTTATCTAATTCATTAATACATTTATCAACATGCGTTTCTATCTAACTAAGAGATCATTTACTTACCCCATGTTTTTTTTATTCATATTTTACCCCTTGCTTGATAGAGAATAATGAAATAAAGTGAGACAATATGTAGGTGAAAATAGGATACAAATAAAAATTATATGATTAAAGAGAAATAAAAAAATAAGAGTAAAAGTTAACTTTTGAAATTATAATAATAATAATTATTATTATTATTATTAATTATTATTATTATTATTATTTAATGCATACATTTATTAAAAACAAACATCCTTTAACTATAAAAAATCATTTAACTTTTTTTTTCTCTAAATTACTTGAAGAATAATATATTAAATGCCAGTTCTATTAAAATTGTATCAAATTCCTCTCTTTCTATATAAGTTCCTTTAACCGAACTGGACAGAGTATTTTTAGCTGTCTTTTTCAACAAAAATGTTTTTAAGAGTTTTCACTTTTTCCTCAAATAGAGATTTTTAGGAGTTTTTCTTGAGAACATTGTCGGGAGTTTCTTTAACCTTATTCATGATTTTGGTCCACATTAAAATGGTAACATTTGATGTCTTAAATTTTATAAATAGATAATTTTGGTTCTCCTAGTAGATTATTCACTAATAATTATAATTATTAGAGATATTAAATTAATTATAAATTAAATAAAAATTATTAATCATTAAAAAACTTACTATTAATCCTAATGTGATGTTGATACCGATGAAGTTAAATGCAACATGAAGGCTGTATGTCCGAGAGGAGGAGCACAACGTAGTGGGGAATTATAATTATTAATAATTTTTTATTAAATGTTTTAATAATTAATGGTTTTAATTGATTTTTAATTGAATCCATAGTTCAAATGAAAAAAAGCAAAGAAAAGTGTTCAAGGAAAGAACACACACCCGGAT